>NW_017672084.1:154123-184462 GCF_001879085.1 Nicotiana attenuata
ACACCTCCTTTTTTACACACCACCCCGAAGGATAATGTATAAGGGAGTTTTTCCATTTAAATTGACATTATTCGAAATGGGATTATTTATTTATTTTTAGAGTCGCCACTTGGGATAGGATTCGCTTTTGGTGTCCCAAGTCACCGGTTTAACTTGAATCCAAAATCGAGGAAAATTTCGACTTCCCAGTTGGAGTCTGCGAACCAGAAATTCTGAATAAGGAATTCTGTTGACCCGAGGGAAGGTGTTAGGCACCCCCGGATCCCGTGGTTCTAGCACGGTCGCTTAAATTATTAATTGGCTAAAAATCTAATTTTAATACATGTTTTAACTTATGTACTTTTTTAACTTTAAACCGCTTTTATTATTATATTTTAAAATTACAACGTCGTGAAAACACGTCTCGAACCACGTCACATAAATGCACCCGCGGTTTTTGACACATTTCGACTTCGTTGAGATTTGGATTTGGGTCACATAAATGTGCACCCGAGTTTAGGAAGGTAAAATTATTAAAAAGCGCGCCTAAAGCGACTAACGTATTATTAACTTTGTGGGAGGCCATGAAATTCGCTAAATGGCGCATCCCGAATTCTAAGTATTTTAATAGGAAACATTTAAAGAGGGCCCCGCAATTTATGCATTTTTATTTGGCGGGGCTCGCCTCATTTTATTATTTAAAGGCCAACCTAAAGCAAACTACGATTTTCTATTGCATTTGTCTCAAGAGAGCCTTAGTTAATTAGCAAAAGGGTAGAACCTCTTAATTCGAATTCGCTACCTAACTCGGGCCCAAATTTGATATTATGCCAAATTATGAAGTAAAATCTTGAATCTTTTAGGCCTAGAGGTCAATTCCAAAATGATAAAATTTAGCAAGATTAAGTAAATGTCTAGCAGATCTCGGGCCTGTTCATGAGGTCCAAGTTGCCATCTCATACTGATTGGGCCTTTGGTTGAAGGAACCAGGCCCAGAGTGTGTTGGTGTACGGGTTTCAGCTATGAAGCTGAATCTAATTATCTAGGCCCTGTACACATAAATTTCAGGCCCAAACCTTATTTAATCAAAGCTGTCCAGTTTAAGCTCGTAAATGCAAAAATCAGATTTCAATTGGACTGGACTTAAACAATTTGTGGATTGATGAATGATTTCAAACTCATTTAAATCTATACATGTTGACCTTAAGCCCAAGTTTCGTATGTATATTCATATCACAAGTACGCTGCTAACTATGATATATGCGATCCGGAAATATCGATAGACAATTAACTTCACTCAAAGTATGTTAAGCAATTTTAGACATGGATCGAATCTGGAAATTGAACACCTAAATAACTAACGCCTGTAAACTAGAATAGACTAGAACTAACATTACTAGCCAAAATCATGTTATGAACACTTAAGCTTCAGGAAATGAAACCTAACGCCATTAGTAAGGCAGATATACTGTTATAAAAGTCCAGAAACCCAACACAATCTCAATAGTCCTATTAATACAATTAAAATACTGTTCAAATAACTCAAATAAACTAAATTCCTAAGCTAAATGACAAGAGTAGAAGATCCATGTGCAAACAGGCGGTTCTTCATTATTCAACTCCAAAATGTATCTAGACATGTTGATATAATCTTCCACATCATTCAAGTCTGTGAATATACCTGGAAATAGAATAGAAGTGAGGAATGGGAGGATCAGCAGTAGTTCAGGTGATTAGCTGGATCAAACAATAGTTCACAACCGCAGGAAAACAATAGCAAGCAGTTTGGAATCCCAGCAATGCAAAACAACCAGTAGACAGCCCAAAACTGACTTGAACAGACCAAATTTAACTTGAAATCAACCCAGGAAGTGTTTCAAACCCAAATCAACCAATAAACTGACTAAAAACAACTTGAACAGACCCAAACGAGCTGGAAATTGAATCCAGGACACTCAGAAAACTTCAGATGCAAACAACCACTATAAGTGATTAAACCAAAATCTCAATAGAACAGTATTTTTTTGAGTTTTCTGCTGTATTTTCTTTTGTTTTTGGTTTTTTTTTGGAAGGAATTCAGATCTAAAAGAAATTTCAAACTATAAGAGTTCAGATTTTGAACTTCTATCGATTTGAAATTCAAATTTTGAGGCTCAGATTTGCAGAAATGGTTTCTTGGGGGGAAAATTAGAAGCTGGAAATTTTTTGGGGAATTTTCAGAGATTGAAACTTCTAGAACCTTATGGGGATTTTTCAGATTTCAAAACTTGTATTGTAAGGCAAGGTATTGCCCTTTTATAGACAAAGTCTAGGGCAACCTTCAGATTTTTATTTACACCTAAGCCCCTCTTTTATTTTCAAATTTTTAGCTAGTTAGTCCCTTATTTATTGGCTTGTTGCCCAAGTTACACTACTAAGTCTCTGAAATTCTAATTGGAACCCCATCTAGAAGGTTCTAGGGGTTTCCAATTTCAGTTACTATAAGATTCTCTTGCTTTGAATTACCTCAATTACCCCTTCACTAGTTCTGAAATTACTAACCCACCCCAGCCCTATTAACCTTGTTAAAATTTAACTATAGTTAAACCAAACAATTCTAATTCAGCTATATCCAAACAACTAAAACTAATAGAAACCCTAACAATCAAATTAATTAACCAAAACTAGAATTTAACCCTAATTAACACTAATATTCTAAGGCTAATTCTATCACTGGATTAATGAAGCAGTAAACTGTTAATTAAAAACAGTTAAAAACAGTAACACTTAAACAAACCTATGATTAGCCAAATTAAACTAAGTCTATTTTCTTAATCCTAAACTAATCCCTATCGATTCAAATTAACAAACAATGGGCAAATATCAATTAAACGGGAATCCAAAACACTGAATTGAACCAAAACATACATCGCAACAGAATTAAAAAACAAAAAAATTAAACTAAAATCAAAAATCACAAAACAGAATCAATAATGAAAAGAAATAATCAAATAAGGAGAACAACCTTACTGATTTTGGTCTTCATCTTGACTGACTCTCGAAATTGATTTTTAGTTAATGTTATTTGTCTATTTTGTCAAAAACAAACATATAACATTAATTAAAAATCATTCGCATACTTGAAACTCCCAAAACAGGTTGAAAATTTCGAACCCTAGACCTGAAATTCCACTTGGATTTGAAGGGTTTTGGTTTGAAATTCGGGATGAGGAGGTCAAGGAGGCTATAGGGTGTGATTTTGGTTGGATTTGGAAGAGTTAGGGTTTTGGCCGGAATTTTGATTTAATATTCGAGAAGTTTGGTTGTGACTTGAGGGAAGGGAGTTGTGGATTCGGAAAGAGGAGAAGAAGGTGATTCAGGGGTGTTAATTTGGGTGAGTTTGGAGAACTGCCGCCGGCGGAGGCGATTCCCGGCCGGCGGCAAACGGCGGAAGACGGTGGGAATTTGGGGGCGGCTAGGGTTTGTGTTAGGGGTTAGGGACGATGAATGAGGGGGTAGGGGGCGAGATCGAACAATTATATATTTAAAGTCCCTTAGTTCCTGACCGTCAGATCAAACAACCTAGACGGTCAGGATTGATTGTCATTGAAACGACGCCGTTTTGGGCATCTGCTGGACCGGACTGGGTAGAGTGTATTTGGGTTGGGCATGTTTGGTCCGGTTTTGGGCGAGATTGGGCTGAAAAATGGCCCAAAAAATGGTATTTATTAAGACCAAGCTTCTTCTTTTAATTCTTTTTTTTTTCATTTGTTTTCTTTTCTTTTCTTCTTTTGTTTTTATTTATTTTCTTCTTTTTTTTCACTTTTAAAATACAAAATTAAAACTAACCAAAACCTGATTTAACCCTAAAATTAAACTAATAAACTAAATCCTAGTTTAAAAATGACCATTTTGTTATTTCCTTCTATTTTGTGATATTAATTGACCAATAAAATAAAAATATAAAATCGAATTCTAAATACAAAGATATGCTATTTTTGTATTTTTTATGAATTATGCCAACTAAAAATGCACACAAAAATGCAAACAAACAAAAATCATGCAATTAATTCCCTAAAATTCAAATAATAAAGAAAAATTCTAATTTTTAAGAATTTTATTGGAATAGTTCAAGCGAGGCAAAAATCACGTGTTCACAACCGACAAGTCTGAAATCACGAGGCGGACCTACTCGAATCCTCGGAACTCCCAAAACAACGCTAAATCTTGGAATCACCCCCTAAAACCAAATGAATCAAACAATTGAATCTTAAAGTTCTTAATTCTCCTCTAACGGATCAAAACGCCCTTAAACTACTCGGATTGACACCAAATTTTACGGGCAAGTCTTAAACAACATTACGGACCTGTACCAAGCTTCGGAACCAAAATTCGAGCCCGATACCTAGGGAATCAATGATTACTTAGTTTCTTTAAATTCCTTAAAGCTTCAATTAAACAATTTTAGATAAAAATTCATTACTCGGGCTAGGGACCTCGGAATTCGATTCCGGACACACGCCCAGGTCCCATATTTTTCCACGGACCCTCAGAAATTGTCAAATCACGATTTCGGGCCCGTTTTCCCAAAATGTTGACCGAAGTCAAACTTGGTCTTTTTAAGAAATCCTAAAGAAGCAAATGGGCATATTTTTACTCAAAACCCTTCCAATCCCCGAATCAATCGCCCCCGCAAGTCATAAATTAGTTAAAGCAAGCACGGGAGGCTTTATTTAGGGGAACGGGATTCTAAAAGGCAAAACGACCGGTCGGGTCGTTACATATTAATCATTTTTGTAAATTATTTTTAAAACAATTTTTGTGTATTTAATTATTAGCCCGATATAGGGCTAATTTTTGTACCAAAAACCTTGGCCCAATACACTTTAACCCAGCACCAGCAGCCCATTATCCCTATACCCATCTCCTGACCCGCCCCACTTCCCTTTGATCATGGTCATTGATCTCAGATGATCAACGACCCACAATAAGTCAATAACCATTCCCCTTTCCTTATATCCCCTCAACCTAAACCCTAGGGACATACCCACCTAAATAGCCACCTCTGAAGCCTCTCCATTCCACTTATCTCCGAGAAACCCTAGCCATCATTCCCTCAAATCCTCTCCGAATCCGGCCCCGATATGGAATTCTTTCGTGATTCTCTTGCCTTATTCTGCTACTACTCACGTGTTCATGGTGTTCCTTGATATTTACCTAACTTTGGTAAACGCTACCTACAAGACGGGCCTGATTTGGCTCTATTTTTGTAAAGATTTGGTCGATGATTCATCTATATATACTCTACAATGAATGATTCTCGGATTTCCAACCAGATTCATGGCTGTTGGACTCAAGTAGGGTTTGAAATTTTGACTTTTCCTTTACCGGTTCTATTACTGATTGCATGTGATATTCTTTCATTATTTTGTGATTGATTGATTGTTTTCCTTTTTAATTTGCTTGATTCTATTACTATATAAACCCTTCCCTATTTTCCCCTTTCAAGAGATTCTAATCGCTAAAAAACTACTGCTGTCTTTATTATTCTTTCCTTACCCTATTCTGAAACTTAAATTCTTGGCCGGCTGAAAGCCAAGGCCACCTAACTTCGTTTATTCGACCTTTTTCAGTACGAGCACTGCCCGGGGTTCGTTCGAAACCCTTGGGAACTCTGACGCACTGAGATTTTGGGTTCTAATGCTCATTTTGCTACTGACATTCGAGATATTGCTGAAATTGTTCTTTGTTTACTCAGTTATCAATTAGTAACTGGTAAGTACCTATGACTCTTGCAATTTTGTGCTCTTTCCATTTGAGTTCCTGTTTTGCATATCCATGTCTTTGAGATTTTTATGAACCAACATGCTATTGTATGCTCTGAAACTCTTCTTGAGGCTCTATGCCTTCTAGTAATCAAACTTGCATGTTTGTTGCCTGATTCTATTTTCTTAAACCTGTTTATTCTGATATGTGTGTTCGAATGCTCAGTATTGTTGCCTATTCTGGGTTTAGCTTATTTCCTTGTTCTATATTCTTGTGAAGAGTCAAATCATGCCCAGAACTTGCTCTAATTCTTGTCGAATCATTCATGTGCAACTTAATACTTTCTAGAGTTAACTCCCGATCATGTTATTAGCCTAAACATGCTTTCCCTTGCTACTTATAAACTAATGTGTGTCCCCTACCTTTGTCCTGTATCTCTGTGAAAAATCAATGCATGTGTTTCAGATCTTGTTGAGTTATTCTTGCCTAACCTCCTAAGTTTCTGAGGCTGTACTGATTAGCTAAGGCATGTCTCCATGCCATTTGAGTTCTAATGTATCTAACATTGCTTCTAAGGCAAATTTCTATGTTAATTTCTTCTTTTTATGTCTGGTAACTAGTATGAGTTATTACGTTTGCCTGACCTATTCCTCTTAAGTTGATATATGTTCATGAGTTCTCTAGACTTTGGCACTCTGTTGTAGTCTGTGATACTAGGTTGTTGTTGTACTGCTTGTGATCATGTTAGTCTCCCACATTAAGAATCTTCATGTGAAATTGCTATCCCTCTAACTATAATTACATGAATAAGGCTCACTTGTCTAAAGTCTTTTCTGACTAATTCTAGCTAATATCTTGTGCTAAACTTGATTTCTGGAAACTTAGCATGTGTGTGTGTGTTTACCCTGTTAACTCAATAGACCTGCTTCTTAAGCCCTCTTAATGTGTGACTGTGTTCAGCATGCTACACCCTTTCCTTTGTTAAATGATTTCTCAATATGGTGTTAGTTCTCTAACTTGCTATGTTAAAGTTGTCCACCTAGTTGGCATGTTCAAGCCCTCTTGTTTGACTAATCTTGTTTCCTTAGCTTTTAAAAAGGTGATGATATGTTTATGTAATCGTGTCCCTATGAGGTATCACTGTTAATAGAATTTAGAGTCGTCAATTGGTTTCCATGAATGGTTCCTCCATCTAAGCTTGGTACGGGTTCATGTGTGGCCCCGGGTTGTGCAATTGATACACTCTCACGTTTGAGGTGTGCTTGGATCTGGGTCTAATGTTCGTGTGAGAAGTGAGCCTGCTGAATGCCCAGTTGTTACTGGGTTATTTCTCTTTTGGGCCTGCTCTGTTTAATAGACATGTAGTCTTTCTGTATGTAATATTTGCACTTGTATTCATTATTTGGACCTGTAATAATTTACAAACAAAACGGATGGGGAAATTAGTAGAAGGGGGATAGGGTACTCTAATTCTCACATGAATGGGTAAAAAATATGTCTATAGGATCTATGTGGTCTATTTTCTATTTGCCTTACATGCTTTTATTTTCATGTGTAGAAAGCATGCCTATAGGAGTCACGCGCACACACTTCACTTAACTTGTCAAAACATGTTAGTGCAAGTGTTTGCTATACCTGTTTCCATGTCTACTGATGTGCACACTTAGACAACATGCCTATAGGATGTAATAGCACATGCCTTACTAATCTAGATACCATATTTGTAGGATCTCAAATAACCAACTGGTCAAATTGCTTCTATTATTTTAGTACACTACCCTGCCTAGATAGCATGTCTATAGGAATAAATTATTATAAAATCAACTTAATTGTCAATTGTTAGTCCTGCCTATAGGATGTTGTTGGACACATAAGACTATTACGAGATCAATGTGGTTAATACTAGACTCTCAAAATGTCTCACTTCCTAATCACGCAATTGTCAGAAATCATGCCTATAGGACTTGAAACGTTTTAACCTGCCTGTACGTTGCTTGTATAATAATGGAAATCAGAACCACATAGAAATCCTGCCTATAGAACTTAATAATCAACATCATCAACTGCCTCTTCTAAGAAATTTATGACTGATTGCGTGTTTGTGCTTTGTGCTCTGTGTATGAGCAGGAGGAGTCTGTGCTCCTCCCCAGCCTAAGATATGGCAGGAGCAAGTGGGATCAACCCTGCCTGAGCCAAAGTGCCAAACATACTCAAAAACTAGGCGAGGGTCTCCTGAAGTGCTGGGGTAGTAACATGCATCTCAAGTGCCTGCTCTCCAACTAGAGCTACTGGTGGCTCCTTTGTAGCAGCTCGTAGGGCTGGGGATATATCGGGTAAAACCGATAATCCAAACCATTAATTGTTTATTGGGTTATCGGTATCAGGTTATTGGGTTAACGGTTCGGTAACGGTTTAGAATTTTTTCATTATTGGGTTATCGGTTCGGGCCTCGGTTTGCCAATATTGTTAATGGGTTAACCGATAACCCAATAAGAATTAATAAAATTACAACTTTACCCTTAAGTATATAAATATGCTAGGGCTTCGATTCATTCTCTCCTATTCTTTCTCAGCCGCACTTTTCAGTTGCTTCATCTACATTCTTTATAGACCTTAGTAGTTACTCCTAGCGTAAGTCTTTAGTCTTATATATTAGGCTTTTAATTTCTATAACAAAATTCATCTTCATATTGGTATTTTTGACTGTTAATGATTCTTTATTTTTTATTTTCGTTTCTTAATTTTGTGAGCTCACGTTGTGCAGCCTATACCTACTACCAATTTCTCTTCGCACTTATCAATTCTCAATCGACAATCTACGTCAGTTTTGGGTATATTTTTGGACATTATTCTTCTGTACAGTACGCTGAGCTTTGACAATAGCACAACATTTTCTTGCCTTCCAGGTATTTTTCATTTCTGTGTTAGTATTGCTCATGCACAGATCAAGGTTTTGCTCTATGGTTTCTTTTTTCAGGTTAGGCATTTGACAAACAACATCCAGTTTATCTTGGACTATTAGCTCTATATGTTTGGACTTGTTAATTTTAAGGTGAAATTGCTACTACTTTGTATTATTATTAATGTATTTGGACAGCTGTTGTTGAAGAATTAGTACTATTCCAGTTGTGGCCACGTGACATAACGCATAAATGGGGTAGTATACTATATATGAATTCTTCTCTTTTTTGCTTAACTCCAGTGAATTGTCTTCTCTTTTTTGCTTAACTCTAGATTGAGTTATCTTATCGGGTAAACTGATAACCGAACCGATAATGATCGATAACCGATAAATGATATCTTATCGACTCGTTTATCGGTTCATCAAATTTGTAAACCGATAATCGATATGCTAAACCGATAATATTCATAACTAAACCGAACCGACCGATGTCCACCCCTTGCAGCTCGTACGGGTGCTCTGGCTGTACTACGTGGACGTCCTCGGCCTCTGCCCCGGCCCCAGCCTCTTGTCGCTCTGGCAGGGGACGGGGGAGTCTGATCATCCCATCCAATTGTGCGTGTCCTCACCGTCTGTGAGAAAATAGAAAGACAGAGATTTAGAATTTCTACGTCAACAAATTCGCACGATAAGGAATCAAACAAGTGAAACTTTTCCTAACGGTTTCATAGCCTCCCGAAGATAAGTACAGACATCTCCCTACCGATCTGCGAGACTCTACTAAACTTGCTTGTGACTCATAACACCTATGAACCTAGAGTTCTGATACCAACTTGTCACGACCCCAATTTCCCTCTGTAGGATGTCGTGACGGCACCTAGCCTCTAAGACTAGGTAAGCCCAACATTTATGCAGAGATAACCGAAATAATAATTAAAGGCTTGAAATCCAACAACTAGCATAAGAAAAATCTCCACAACTCAGTATATACATATTTTCCCAAAAACTCGGTGAAATACAAGTCATAAGCTCTATGTCAAATATCAAGTCATCCCTATACAACTGTATCTATTAAAGAAGGAAAATATAAAAAATAGATAAAAGGTGACTCTGAGGCCTGCAGACGCGGGAAGGTGTATCTTGAAGTATCCAAATGCGAACTCAGCTCACTTGTGTCGAGACTGATAGGAAGTACCTAGATCTGCACAAAAAAATATTCAGAAGCGTAGGATGAGTACACCACAACGGTACCCAGTAACTGCCAAGCCTAACATTGATAGAGTAGTCACGAGGTCAAGTCAAGGCCCTACTAAAAATAATAAGAAACAGCTCGAAAGATTTAATATTATAATAATAATGACAAGGAAATGAAACAAGTAAGGAGTAACCCAAGAGTTAGCTACATAGAATCAAGGCAAATAATACATCACAGAAGGAAACAAAATAACCGAAAGACAAGTGCAGCAAATAGAGAAAGATCAACAAGGGTCACTACCGAGGTACCGCCTCGTAGTCCCAAATCACAAGAATAACTCATAATCTTTTCTTATATCATCAAGGGAGCCTTTATATTTAGTTTTGAAAATCATTTTCCCGAAATAGCATCCCGTGTTTTAGCCCACCTTATCATACCGCATGACTTCTAGTCGTTCCCTTACTAGGCACGCGTATCAATTCCACATTATCTCACCGCATGCGTTTTAACCCCAAAACCTTATACCACCGAATGCGTATCAATGTCACAATGTACCACAGATCGCACCTTAAGTGCCCAATATCATAACTTGCCAGAAAAATCAAACAATAACAGTAATTTCACAGTAAAGAGTCCATGGCTCAACCATAAAGTACACAAGAGTCTCAACAATAACGACTGGATTGAACAACTCAACAAAATGGTATTTGACAACTTAATACTTTGCCTCAATGTGAATCACGGCCTTTTATGTTTCAATACAAATTTCAACAACAAGATATTCCATGATTTAACAACTTCTAGTAAAGAGTTCAACAATTAAGAAATGAATATGGAAATAAAGAAAACAAGAACTTCAACTAAACATGTAGGGCATGGCATGTAAGAGAATAAGACAAGTAGACATATAAAAATAGACTAGAATGCTGAATATAACATGTTAAGACAACTCAATTAAGGCATGAAAGGAATCTACATAGCTAAAACCGGTAATTTCCATATTAGGCCCGTGTACACACTCGTCACCTTGCATACACGACTTCCACACATCACAATTATTACAAACAACACCAATCCTAAGGGGAGAATTCCCCCACACAAGGTTAGGCAAGTCATTTACCTCAATTCACGCTAAATAAATCTACTAGTAGGCCTTTCCTTCGATTATCCAACTCTGAACGGCTCGAATCTAGCCAAACAACTTCATGCTATAAATATAAACTATAGGAAACTAATTCAAACAATAAAATTACAATCTTTGCAAATAATTAAAAAGACAACCCAAAAAGTCAACCTGAGCCCACGCCTCGGAACCTGACCAAAATTACAAAATTCGAACATCCATTCGATAACAAGTTCAACCATACAAGAACTACTCAAATCACCTTTCAAATCCTCAGTTTTTGCCTTAGAGGTTTCTACCATTTCCCCCCAATTTTCCAACTCAAATCCCCAATTAAATGATCAAAACAACAATAGATTCGTGTAATTTAACCAAAATCGAGTTAGGAATTCTTACCCCAATAATCTCTCCGAAAATCTCCCGAAAATTCGCCTCAAACCGAGTTCTCTAGCTCCAAAACGTGAAATATGAAATAAACCCTCGACTTTGAAACTTAAATCTGTTGCCCAGCGATTCTTTCATCGCGAACGCGGAATGAGCCTCGCGTTCGCGATGCACAAAAATACACAACTGCCAAAATCATCGTAGCTGAAGCGAGATCCCACTCGCGAACGCGATGAAAAAAGCTCCCAAGCTTCGCCATTGCGAAGCCTCTCTCGCGAACGCGTCGAGCAACCGCATGAGGTCCCTCCAGCCTGCCTTTCCTCTTCTTGAACGCGGCACCCTGTCCGCCATCGCAGTGCACAAAATCCTGACCCTTCGCGAATGTGTGGCCTTTTTCATAAACGCAAAGCGTAAATCTCCAGCAATCCTTGAAGATACTACGCGAACGCGGAACACCTTCGCGAATGTGTAGAAGGAAACAGAAAACACCAGATTCAACAATCTTCAATGTTGCGAAATGCGCCGAACATGATCCGAATTACACCCGAGGCCCTCAGGACCTCAACCAAACATACCAACAAGTCCTAAAACATCATATAAACACACTCGAAGCATCAAATTACATCAAACAACACTAGAATCATGAATCGCGCATCGATTCAAGCCTAAGGAAGTTATAAACTTCTGAATTCCAATACTAATGTCGATTTATACCAAAACAACTCCGATCGACTTCAAATTTTGCACATAATTCATAATTGACATTACGGACCAATCGCAACTTACGGAATCGAAATCCGACCCCGATATCAATAAGTCAACTCTCGGTCAAACTTTCCAACCTTCCAAACCTTTAACTTTTCAACTTTCGCCAATTCTTGCCGAAACGACCTATGGACCTCCAAATCAACATCTGGACACGCTTCTAAGTCCAAAATCATGATATGAAACTATTGGAACCGTCAAAACTCCATTCCGAAGTCGCTTACACAAAAGTCAAACTAGGTCAACTCTTTCAACTTAAAGCTCCAACTTAGGGACTATGTGTCCCATCTCACTCTGAAACTCACTCGAAATTAAAACCAAACACCCCGGCAAGTCACATAATTACAATATAGTATAGAGGAGGCAATAAATAGGGAATCGGGACTAAAACACTCAAAACGACCGACTGGGTCGTTACACTCCACTATGAACGACATTATCCGCTCATTGAACTCGCCCGTGAGGACGACCTCAACAAGCAGAGGGACTAACTGTATGGGCCAAAATTATCTTAGATATGTTTAGACCATATCAGCATTAAGAGGAATTTCGAGGGCTGCCACGTGTCATCAGTATGACTTCAACAAAGGCATATTCAAGGTCGAAGTGATCTAACAAGAGATGAAGGGCTAGGTCGAGGAGTCAACAGAGATCAATTTCGAGGACGAGCACCCTTCTTAAACAGAGTAACTGTTTAAACCTAAATTTAAATTTTAGGTCAAATAGAGGCAAATTTAGAACCCATAAACTTCAAATTCTGATAGTAGTTCTAAACATATGCATGTCCTGTGTCAGCAGACAGTTGAAAGGACTAAATACTAAATGCGTTGCTCAAGTGGATAAAGTTTTGTTGGCTAATATGGCTGCGAAACTTGTATCTATTCATGAATTGAGATATTTTCCTAAATCTTAACAAGTGTATGGAAATGTAGGTCTATAAACATATTTGAAAAGGATATACTTTTTGCTGGGTATGGGACGAATATAATACACCCAACCAATCTAAAATGATTCTTATTCTAAGGGGGGAAAAAAGGAAAAAAGATTGGATAACTAATGATCAGTTGGTCCTTGTAAAAATAGTGGGATGAATTTAGCCCACCCCATTTGGGCCATTGGAACTCAAGTTGTTCAGTTGAGAAAATGGGTCCATCTTACGAACAGCAACAGCTTCATCAACTTGGCAATTCCATGTGATGTCTGAACAATGCATTGCCCTGAAATTGCGCCCCTAATTGTTAGATATTTTTTCGAACTTTGGTAGCACAAGTTTCTCTGGTCGGCCACAACGTTAGATTTTTTTTCCTTCTTCCTATTTTCAAATAATTTGTGTTTGGTTCTACTTGTTTACTATCTCTCATTAGCATAGATGTCGGTTACTGTTGATTTAAAATCTTGATTCTCAAGATTGTTACGGGGACGGATGCATAGTAACGGCTCCGGATTCCTCGGAACTAATAGTTTTTTACGCGGAACATATATTTATGTGTAAAAAGTTATTATAATTGCAACAAATAATAAATTTGAAACCATAAGTTTAAAAATATAATAGGTTCAATACTAAGAGTCTTGAAGGTTGAATTCGAATTCTGGATCCGCGTCTGATTGTTACTCCAATTCTAAATGCTAGGGCAACCTATTGGGGCAACATTAGTTTCTCAAAACAAAAATTATGCTATAAGGCCAACATGAACGTAAAAATGATCTTGGTTAGTTTGTAGTTAAGATTCAAAAAAATCGCAAGAAATTCTTTTCGGATAGAAATATGTTGATTTACCTTTTCCTTTGTCCACTTCAATCATGAATAAAATCCAAAAAGTAGTAGTAGTAGTAGTAGTTTTCAGAAGCAATAATGGAGATAAACTAGGTAAGAGTTTTTCTGGTTTTGGAAGCAATACGACATAGGAAAAATTGAATTTTTATTAATAAGATCATGGGAATCCCATGAATATCAAATTAACTGGAAAACTAGGAAAAGAATGTAAACGCGTCAAGATCCCACAACTTTTTCGACAATACCACCTTTTATGGATATTTTATTTAATTTTCTTTGGTCTGTTAGTGGCATGATTACATTTGACGTCAAAAATTCTATCCACTATACAAAGTAGAGTAGGAGTAGCCGGGCGGAGACAAGCCGACCTACGGGTTCGGCCAAACCCAATAGTTATTTATTCAAAAAGTATATTTGATATTTTGAATTCATAAAATATATAAATATTAAATTTAGAACCCAGACATAATACTTGAAATTGTGGTCCTAAAATTCAGAACCATAAAATTTTGAATTTTGGCTCCGCCTCCCAGCAATAATATCAAGAATACAGGTAGCTAGAATAAAGTTTTGGCCCTTACAATGTTTCTTGAAATCTGAGTGAGTGCTATGATTGCATTATAGAAAGCGATGTGCTTATTAGGTTTTTCTTACTTTACTATTTAGAGAGCAAAAGGGAATTTGGCAAATTGGCATTTGGTTAAGCTTAGTTGCCTACTTTTTACCATGTGTTGTGTGGTCACTGCTCGGTTTAACATTCATCATCCTCCACTAGGGGAGGTCAATGGATAAGAATTTGCTTCAATTACGCATTTGAATTGTGGACTTAATTAATAATATGTTAGTTACTATTTTCATCAGATTTACTAGCAATACTCATCATAGATTTTTGAAGTGTTTGATTAAGCAATTAACTAACAATGCAAATCTCCTTTCTTTTTTGACTGGAGAGCAAACGGCATATTAACAGGACCGGTTGAATAAGTTTGGTAGCCTAAAGCCAAACTTTAATGATAAACCTTATTTTTCTAAGAAAAATTCCTGTATATTTTTATTTCAAGTAGATTTTCTAGCATTTTGAAAATAAAATTTTTTAATAATTTTTGCATAAACTATTTAATCTATCTTGTGATAACGTTGGTCTTAGGTAATAGAACTTGATTTAAGAAGTTGATAACTTTATGTTAAAATAATTTTTTGATGTTTCAATATATTTGTTGCAATCATGAAAATCTAAGAAATAAATAAATAAATAATAGAGTTTAAAAGTGTATTACTCATTTTCTAATATAAATGTAATCTTTTTTATATGTAAAACATTTAACTTTTCCATTTTGAAATACTCAATATTCAATTGAAAAGATTTGAGGCCTTACTAGAAGAGTTCTGGTGGGACAGGTAAGATCTCTCTTCTTTAGCCGGAGGTATTCGATTCAGTATTTGGAATTAAAAAAAATCCTTTTAAGGAGCAATTCCCACTTTAATGAACTTTATATGGTACGAATTCGAATTAATCAATATCATAAATTAAATACCACTCATCAAGTAATAATTTAAAAAAAAAATGGGTTCCCAAAATTTTGGGACCTAAAGCCCCGGTTTAGTGGCTTCACCCTGGCCGCCTCTGAGCATATATATGAGCAAATTTATTTGCTGCAAAAAAATAAACTTCTAACTTCTTGACAGGAAAAGAGGAGAAAGAACATCCAGAAGAGAAGACAAACACCCCTATTGGATTTAGAAGAGGGAATGAAATTAACTTATAGGGCCTTTCTTTCTTTGTTTCTCGTTCGTCTATTTCCTTGCTATTGACGTAATTGAATATGTTGGATTCTGATGAATAACTAAAGACCATAACTATTAAATAAGGGTAACACAATAGTACTTGTTTAACGTTTGGAATAGAATATTTGGAAATGTAAATAACTTGATTCAAGCCGTCGGAATGAAAACTATAGATATAATTTCCACTTAGCTAGGTGCTTCCTTATATATATATATGTAGATACTAAAGTATTATTCCCTCCGTTTTAATTCACATGAAGTTATTTTCTTTTTAAGTCTATTTCAAAAAAAATAACTCTTTTTTAAATGAGAAAACAATTTAACTTAAACTTCTAGTTCTACTCTCAATGAAAAGCTTATAGTCCACAAAATTATAACCACACAAATGTTATGGCTTGTTTAGGAGCACAACTTTTTTTTTTTTATTTCTTTGCAGTTTCATTTGAGTTTTTCCTTTTATTCTTCAAAAATGCGTTTGTCCATGAAATTTTGCAAGTTTTTGGAAAAAAATTGAAACTCAGTTTTTCAAAATTTTTCATTTTTTTTTACCCTCACAAAACTGCAACATTTTTTCAAGTGAAATGCATGTCCAAGCATAACTTCAAATTCCAAGAATCATTTTTCAACTAAACTCCAAATACAATTATTTTCCAAAAATTACAATTTTTATGTCTGTGATGACCCGATAGGTAATTTTGAGATTTAGCCTATATTTCCGTATTTTAAGACCTCGATTAGCTTGGTTTTAGAGTTACTCGATTTGCATGCACAGTCCGAGTCTTTTTTCGTAAAATTTTACGTGAAAAATTTATGAAAATGTGAATTTTTATCTTTAAGAATGACTTGAGTTGACTACTATCAACATTTTATGTAAACAGACCGGGATCAGTATTTTGAGGGTCCTATGGGTTCATATCGTGATTTGGGACTTGGGCGTATGTCCGAAATTGAATTCGAAAGTCCCTAACTTGTTTTGACTTATTTTGCCGAAAACTAGCATTTTTGAAAGTTGGAGAGTTACTAAGTTTGACCGTAAGTTGACTTCTTAGCTAACGGGTTTGAATATTGATGTTAAATCTTGAAACAGTTCCGTATTGCTATTTGAAACTTGTCTGCAAAATTTGGTTCAATTCGGAATTGATTTAACATGATTCAGACACTTAAACGTGATTCTAGTGTTCTTGAGTTTCACTTTGAGAATTCATTCATTTTGAGGATTGATTCGTAGATTTAGATGTTATTTTTGTGATTTGATTGCGCTAGCAAATTCGTATGATGTTATTACAATTGTGTGCATTTTTGGTTTAGAGCCCGATGGGCTCAGATGGGTTTCGGGCATGTTTTGGATGAGTTTGGCTAAGGCTAGGAGCCTAGGACTGCTGGTGCAATGCCATTTCTTGTGAAATGCTGCAGATCTCGCAATTATGAGATCTGGATCGCAATTCTGAGCCTCGCTTTTGCGAACAATGGTTTGCATTTGCAAGCATGTGCTGGCTTGGGTGGAGTCACATGTGCGAACGAGACAGTGATCGCCATTGCGATCCAAGTCGCATTTGCGACTCAGTAGTTCTCGAACAGGCTTCGCATTTGCGAAGCAATGGTGCGCAATTGAGAAGGTTGGGTGTTTGCAATTGCGAACTAAATGTCGCAATTGCGACTTCTGTGACTCTGAGACAGGGTTCGCATTTACGATCCCTTTCTCGCATTTGCGATGTTTGCAATTGCGAACAAGATATCGCAATTGCGAATCCGCAGTTGGGTAAAGGAGGGGAAAACGAGACTTGGCTTATTTCTTACATTTTCTCAACCCTAAACACCCTAGAGGTGATTTTCCAAGAGATTTCTCTTCCTAAATTCATTGGTAAGTGACTTTAATCTATTTCTTTTCAATTACTCATTACATTTCATGAGATGTCAACATTAATTTTAGCAATTTCATGGTAGAAATTAGGGATTTGGGTAAATTAGAAATTTTTGTGAAATTGAGATTTAGACCTTGAATTGAGGTCGGACCCGGACTTGGGGGTGAATGGGTAATCGGATTTTGGTCCGAATCTCGATTTTGACAAAGCGGGCTCGGGGTTGACTTTTGTTGATTTTTTCAAAAGTGATCTAAATTGAACCTCTTTTATTTGTGGATAGTTTCTAAAGCTTATTTTGAATTGTGTGGTCAATAATTTGCAAGATTTGGTTAATTTGGAGGCTTGTTCAAAAAGCAAGGTCGTGGTTGAACTTTGAGTTGATTGCGGAGTGAGGTAAGTGTCGGGCCTAACCTTGATTTGAGAAAATCAGGGACCCTTGAACTACATGTTGCGTGAATTTTGTGTGAACTGACTTATATGCGAGGTGACGAGTGTATATGCGTCGTTACATTACTTGCTTCCCTATTTTTGTTGCTTCATAGTTTCATGCCTTAATTGCTATATGCTTATTTGACTTCTATGCCATATTTGGTTTTTGCCATTTAGTGTTCCTTATATTAAATTGTCCATTCCTTCCACAATTCCATGCTTATTTACTACTTGTCTCTATTTGTTTTCCTTACATATCTAAATTGTTTTATGCCTTGTTTGTCTTATAATTTCGTATCATTTGTTGCTTTCAAAATGTATTTTCATTTATATGAATTGTTAATTGGTAGATACCGTTGGGTTGGTAAAGTTGAGACATTCGAGTTGTTTGAGACTCTTTGATTTTCATGTTATTTTTCATTGCTCGTACATTTGTTCTCTTGATGTAGAACCTCTTGTAAATCTTGGTTGTTGAATTGCTATTGTTGATTGAATTTATTTGGAGAACGGGTTGCACGCCGCAACTCAAATTGAAAGGTAATGAATTGAAATGGCGGAATAAGGATGTATTATGATATTGATAGATATTGATATGGTGGGATAGGGTTGCGCGCCGCAACAGATTGTTTAAAGTTGATATTGTGGGATCGGGTTGCACGCCGCAACATATTGATTTAAATTAAATTTGTTTGTGACTGTTGGATTGGCCTCGATAATTGAGCAGAGCTTATATGACAGGTTATTCTAGACTCTCTATTAGTTGGATTTGAGTTCGTTGTTATGAATTAACTACTTTATTTTCATTTATGTCTTTTATGTTATCATTATTATTACATACAGGTTTATGTAAGTGATCCACCTTAGCCTCGTCACTACTTCGTCGAGGTTAGGCTCGTACTTACAAAGTACATGGGGTCGGTTGTACTCATAATACACTCTGCAGTTCTTGTGCAGATACTGGAGTTGGTCCCATTGACGAGCGCAAAACACAATACGACATTGATACTCGCTAATCAAAGATAGTATAGTAAAATATTGTCTCCATAGGGATTGGATTCAAACAATGTTCAAGTAATTTTTAGTTTAATTTCTATTCGGGAGGATCAACAGGCGAGTTAAATGATTATAAACTAAGTTTAACTACTAAAATAAAGTAATTGACAATTGACATCAAGGAATTAGAGATTCACAGAGTTCGTTTCTTATCAATGTGAGGAATAAGGGGTTGACAGGATAGGTGCAAGATAACTATTTGGGATTTAATTCTAGAATTAATTCACTCTAATGTTCTAATAATTCTGACAAATTCACTCAATGATTAGTTAACACGTGTAGTCAAGACTCCTCTCTCCATTAAATTTTAACTCTACGAGGTGAACTAATATAAGCACTGTGAAGTATGCAAGCATGCGTTAATAGATTGGCCCTTAGGAAAATGTCTCTCGATGTTTTCCTAACTTGATTCAGTCAACAATTCAACAAGCTCTTCCGATTACTTAAGAGAATCAATGGACAAATCAAACAAAATAATGCAAAGATAATCACCAAGATATTCCTCTTTCGATTAAATAAACTGATGAATAAAGTTGCAACAATTTAAAACTCCATAAACGAGTTCATAATCCACAACATATTTATCAAAACACCATATCCGTCAAAAATCTAAGGGAGTTTACTCCATAATCGTGGAGGAAGTCATCACAAAAAAAAATTAAAGAATGAGAAAACATCAATCTAACGCTACAATCCAAACTTCCGTATTGAATTGATGGAAATATGATGAAATCTCGGGTCTTGTAGCATCCAATGCTCTCTTAAAGCTTCGAACGTCAAAAGTCCTCTAAAAATCGTATTTTTGGTATATTTATACCATGTAGGAATGGGCCCGGATGAAACTACTCTTTCCAAGCCGAAGTGAGATACTTGGAAAAATACACTTGCGAGGCGCTCCATGCGCCACCCCATGCGTGAGGATCTTCAGAGAGTTGGTTTTTTTCACTTTGCAGGAATTTTCCACTAGCGCTATGAGCCCCGCGGCACAGTAGTGCAATTGTTTCAGAGTAATTTTTGTTTTCACATTTTTGTTCTCCAGACTTAGTCCTCGACCTCTGAACGTGATCCCAGCTTAATTTCGTGGGCGCTTTGTTCGATCTAGTTCCAAATTATCTTTTAACTCGGGATCACTTCCTACAAGGCATAAACACATAATAAGTGCAATACACTAATATTTAAACTCAAACACAAGTAAAATGCAGTAATTGGAGTGCAAATTATGACTAAAACATGGGTTTCTAACCTACCATCGCGACGTTCAGTAGACTAGCTCGGATCCATCTATTCAGTGGAGACTTGAGTTATAGTTGCACGGCATCCGCAGTCCTGATGTCCCATTATACTTCTTTTAACTGTTTATTTTGATTAAGACATTTATGTTTATTTCAGACCATTATCTGTAGTATTCTAGATGCTCATGTATTCGTGACACCAGTTCCGGAATTTATATTTGGATTTCGTCACTTATTAGTTTATTACTTTATTTTAGATTATTCAGTTTCATTTTGTCATTTAATTTGAATATTGTTAAAATGGTTAACAACTATATCTCACGTTGGCATGCCTAGCAAGTAAAATGTTAGGCGCCATTACAGTCCCGAAGGTGGGAATTTCGGATCGTGATAAATAATAATAAGCATGAAATTATGAAAGAAATGGACAATATAATATAAGGAACACTAAATGGAAAGTAGCAAATATGACATACAAGTCAAATAAGCATATAGCAATTAAGGCATGAGACTATGAAGCAAGAAAAATAGGGAAGCAAGTAATGTAACGGCGCATATACACTCGTCACCTAGCATATACGTCATTTCACACATAATTCACGCAACATGTAGTTCAAGGATCCCTAATTCCCTCAAATCAAGGTTAGACCCGACAGTTACCTCACTCCGCAATCAACTCAAAGTTCAACCACGATCTTGCCTTTTGAACAAGCCTCCAAACCAACCAAATCTAGCAAACTATTGACCACATAATTCAAAATAAGCTTTAGAAACTATCCACAAATGAAAGAGGTTCAATTTATTTTTGAAAAAATCAACAAAAGTCAACCCCCAGACCCACTTGGTCAAAGTCGAGATTCGGTTCGATTACCCATTCACCCCGAGCTCGGGTATGTGATTTGTTTCGAAATTCGAATCTCAACTTTACAAAAGTCCATATTTCTACTCAAATCCCTAATTTCTACCATAAAATTCCTAAATTTGATTTTGAAATCTCATAAAATGTAATGGGTAATTAAAAAGAAATAGATTAAAGTCACTAACCAATGAATTTAGGAAGAGAAATCTCTTGAAAAATCGCTAGAAGGTTTGTGGTTCAGAAAATGTGAGAAATGAGCTAAGTCCCTTTTTTCACTCTTTTACGCAACTGCGGATATCGCAATTGCGATGCCTTGTTCGCAATTGCGAACATCGCAAATGCAAGAAAGGGGTCGCAAATGCGAACCCTGTCTCAGAGTCGCAATTGCGACATTTAGTTCGCAATTGCGAACACCTTGCGAGATCTGCAGCAGTTCACCAGAAATGACATTGCACCAGCAGTCCTAGCCTTAGCCAAACTCATCCGAAACATGTCCGAAACTCACCCGAGCCCCTAGGGCTCCAAATCAAACATGCACAAAAGTGTAATAACATTATGCGAATTTGCTCGCGCAATCAAAACACCAAAGTAACATCTAAATCTGCGAATCAATCTTCACAACGAATGAATTTTCAAAGTAAAACTCAAGAACACTAGAATCACGTTTAATTGTCCGAATCATGTCAAATCAATTCTGAATTGAACCAAATTTTGCAGACAAGTTTCAAATAGCAATACAGAACTATTCTAAGTTTTAACATCAAAATCTGAACCCGTTAGGTAAGAAGTCAACTTACGGTCAAACTTAGTAATTCCAACTTTCAAAAATGCTACTTTTCAGCAAAATGAGTCAAAACAAGTTAGGGACTTCCGGATTCAATTCCGGGCATACGCCTCCCAAATCACAATACGGACCCATCGCGACCGTCAAAACACTAATCCGGATCCGTTCACACAAAATATTGACCGTAGTCAACTCAAGTCCTTTTTAAAGACCAAAATTCACATTTTCTCTAATTTTTCACATAAAAATTTTTCGGAAAGAGACTCGGACTGCACACGCAAATCGAGGAACGCTAAAGGAAGCTAATCGAGGTCTTCGAACACGGAAATATAAGCTAAATCTCAAAATGACATATCGGGTCATCACAATGTAAACACCTACTTAAACTCCATACAAAACTAGATTCACATAAAATTGAACGGAGGAAATAGCCAATATAGTGTACTAGGGCACATTTATTTATGCATATCTATATATAAAATACAGTTGCGGATTTGGTAGTAACAAGTATACAGACATCGATAGCTTGCCATGATTATTCAAGGATCACGTTTCAAAGATACTCTTAGATATTTTCCACGGGACCCCCAAATGCATTTCTTTGTTTAAGTTATAATCGTTATCTGCAACATACTGCTTTGATGAATCTGTATTTATGTCATAAAAGAAACATTATGAGAATTTTGGCGTTCCCTAAAGAAAGTTTCATTTTTAAGGCTCGAACTAAAGGTGAATATACTTTTACCATTTCAACGTGACTCTAGCGGTAGCTTCGGTGCTAGTGGTGTATGGTGGGGTGAACTGCTATGCTCCTAACCTCTGCTGTTGGAAGTAAGCAATTAATGTATGTTTTTCAAGATAAAAAAAAAAAATTCTTGGTCGGAAATATGTATATATTTTCTATTTTAATGGGTCTTGAGCAACGCTAATATATCGGGCCAGTAGGTTTCACAAACAAGATAATTATAATTTTTTAAAAATCAAAGTCTTTATTTATTCTAAAAATTGGATAACAATTAAATTTATAATGTGGTTTTAAGGATACGTGATTTCATCTTATACCAATTGATAAATGTAAAGAGTAATAATAGAAATTAACAATAAAACTAAGCAAATCAGTGTTTGAACGAAATTCAGCCCTCGAGTTTGAATACCCTCGAACTATGCAAGAATAGCTAAAAATATAACAATGTGATGAACAAGAATACAAGCTAGAAAGTATTGTATTGCTTTGATGTGCGTGAATGTAAGGTGTTTACAAAATGATCAGAACCCACTTTATATAGTAGAGGAATCCTATCTATGGTACAATTTCTAATTACGGAAGTATACCCCATGATTAGCCTAAACAATCGCCCTTGATTTGATCTGTCCCGGGATTTCCGCCGTGATCTTCGACAAGCCACGGATATCTCGCTTTTCCATTGTCGCGCTTTGCTAGAAGTCGGCCATATTTGGTCTCGATCGTTGCTGGCCTCGATCACGACAGGCACCTCGATCCTTGAGCTCGATACCTTGTCTTCGTGCTCTGGTCTGATGCACTACAAGGCTGGCCGTCAATACAATTCTCTAGCCTCGATCAAATAGTAAAATCGGATAGGCCCAATTTTAACCGTATAACGTCTTTCTTCCACCTCTTTTGCAAAAGTTGGATATACACATGTAATGCCGTAATAAGTTCATGCAAATGAAAATGATAGTGTCGAAATTATATTGTGCACTTCCTTTTCATCCTAAACTAATGATTAAGCTTACGGAACTGAGGAAAATAACTGTAACACTCTCCTTATCAATAAAAAATAATACCTATTTAATGTATTGCATGCCGCGGCGAAGTTATAATTTTAAGCTTATGGTACGTGAGTCTAATCCTTTTAAATTATTGGATTTTAAATTAATAATTTGTACAAATTTAATAAAATTTTAAAGCAAATACTTGATTTGAATTAAAGTTATTAAATTCGATCGAACTCGTAATCGACACCCTGGCTTCGCCATGATTCCATGCACACAAAGACACAACTACATGCATCTTATGCCCCATGTATGTGAGTCGTTGCTCTAACTTACACTAGTAAATTCAAACATCAATTTGATAGATCACGCAAGTTACAAAATAGATAACCCATTTGGCAATTTTTCTGAAATCAAACAAGGATTGGGTCATTGAGGAATCATTTGTATAGGGTCAAATTTGACCGCCAACGTCTCTACGTAAATGGGTACGCCCAGTGAGTATACGTCAACTAACGTAAGGGTACGACTTGCGCGTGGGAACAAAAGCAACATCGTTTAAGGCTCAGTGTCCTCACTAGGAAAACGTTACCTATTTTTGTATCTTTTTGATTATTTCGAGGGAGGTCTCCTACTATATAAGGGAGACCTTCACATTGTAAAAGGGGGGCGGAAATAATACAACTCTCTCATTTTTCTCTTACTCTCTCTCTATCTCTATCTCTAACGAATACTTTCTCTTGAGTTTATATTATCATTTTATACTATTAGATCTACAATAACAACTTCATTTTTCACCTCTAGGTCTATTATATTTGATTACGATTTACCCTTTCCTACTTTTGATTGTTTTTAAGCTCGCAAAGTATATCGATAACTTTTGAGCCGAACAATTTGGCGCCGTCTGTAGGGAATTCGAGAATCAAAATCATAGTATCCACCTAGAGAGCAACCAACTACCATTCTCTACACCGCACGAAAACAAAAGATGGCTGAAAATAACACCAGAATGAAAGCGATAGTGGGTGTTACAACCAATCTCCTTGATCCTCTCAACGAAGCCGGTGACGAAGGCATTTTGAATGCAACCCCTAGCATCACGCCAGGTGCAGAGATCTCATCTTCCCCATCTGAAGATCTGACGATCTTGCATGAAAAAGGAGCTTCCACATATGCGGCTAAGGAAGCACCCTCGGTGGTCAAGAGGCTACTGGAAGAATGGCTAACAAGCACTCTAAGTGGCTTGGTTGAGAAGTCACCGCAAAGTAACGTCAGGTGTATACAAGCGGTAGGCACCACTGCTGTCGTGGGCGAACCTGAAGCTGCACGAGCAAATAACAAACCCATCGAGGCACAGACCAACGACGGCACGCTAACAGCCATCCTAAAGAAGATGGAAGAAATGGAGAATGAAAACAAGGCACTCCATGACCAAATGAAAGAACATCAGGAGAGGGTAGACAAGATCCCCGGTGCTCCCAAGTTGCTAACAAAACGAGACGTGGGGAGGTTCGTTGAACAACCATACACTGAAGAAGCTGCCCCTCACTCTATCCCAAAAACCTTCAAGATGCCACCCTACTTGAGGGTATATGACGGAACCACAGACCCCGAGGATCATTTGATCCACTATGTCACTGCTGTAAAGGGCAACGACCTATCGAAAGAACAGGTACCATCGGTGCTGCTGAAGAAGTTTGGTGAGACATTGACAGGAGGGTCCCTAACGTGGTACTCTCAGCTACCAGCTAAGCCGATATCAATGTTCGAGGAAATGGCGGATAAGTTCGTCACCGCCCATGCAGGTGCAAAGAAAGCGGAAGCAAGGGTCAACGACCTCTTCGCCGTCAGGCAAACCGCAGGAGAGGGACTCAGGGACTTCCTGGCCAGGTTTAATAGGGTAAGGATGAGTCTACCAAACGTATCGGAAGGTATGGCAGTCGCCGCTTTCCAGAACGGGCTCAACAGGGATGGTTCAGGGCAACCAAGAAGCTACTAAGCCGCCTCATGAAATATCCCCTACCACATGGGAGGAAATCCACAACGCCTATTGCGCTGAGGTACGAGCGGACGAGGATGATCTTAATGGGCCGACCCAACGGCTAACAACGATACACTCAGAAACAAAGAGGGATCGACGCAATGAAGGAAGGCGAGAACAACTCCCACGCTCCAACAAAGACCGACACCAGCCATACACCAGATCCTCCCATCCACCACCAAGGCATACGGACGCGCTACAGCGACACGTCGCCCTACTCCGAAACGAAAGAGGTACGCCACCTTTATTATCCGCCCATAACTTTTGTGTGTCTCCTTCAGAAATAGTGTACGCACTGGAGAAGCTGGGCACCAAAGTTTAGTGGCCGCAGAAGATTAAATCGGACCCTGCCACGAGGAGATCAAACGTCCTATGTGAGTTCCATCAGGAACGGGGACACAAAACTGAAGACTGCATAGGCCTACGGCACGAGGTGGTCAGGATGCTAAACGAGGGATACCTGAAGGAATTACTTAGTGACAAAGGGAAAATCAACTTGGGACGCGGACGGGAACAACCCCACGGGCCGCCAAAGCCGCCCTCCCCAACACGCACGATAAAGATGATCGTCGGAGGCGACGACGACTTAGCAATCAACCACGTCAAGTTCGCCACCACGCACAAACTAAAGCGAACCATCGCCCATGAACGGTATGATGACTTCGAAGATAGTATCACCTTCGATAAGTCTGATGCCGACGGTTTGTCTTTCCCTCATTACGATGCTTTAGTTATCACTTTACGTATCGCTGATACAGATGTTAAAAGAATCATGATTGACGACGGAAGCGGCGCCTGTATTATCCACCCGAGGGTCCTCATACAAATGGGACTTGAGGATAAGGTAATACCGCGTTGCATAACACTGACTGGTTTTAACAATGTAGTGAACGGACATCCAGAGAAATATCACTGCCCGTTTTAGCAGGAGGAGTCACGCTAGAAACAACTTTCCACGTGATGAACCAGGAAACGGCGTACAACGTCATCATAGGGCGCCCATGGATACACGCCATGCGAGCGGTCCCTTCAAGCCTTTACCAAGTGATCAAATTCCCTATCCCATGGGGAGTATTCAGCATTCGAGGTGAGCCGCGCACCGCACAGGAATGCTACAAAATGGCTCAAGATTGTGCCCACACCCGACAACTAAAGGGGGCGAGCACGGAGGCATAGCAATTAGCTGTGTCGGGGACTAAGGTCAACTCGACAACGGACGCCATTAAAGACCCCGACGTCGTGGAGGCCTGTAAAGCAACGGTCGAAGATCTCGACCCAATCCAATTGGACGACACCGACCTTACGAAGAAAGCCTACATCGGGCACGGCCTCGCCAACCCAAGTAAGTATCGTGAATTCCTAACTAACCATGCAGATTTGTTTGCTTTTTCCCATTCAGATATGCCGGGAATCCCGCGAGACATCGCCACCCACAAGCTGAATGTCGATCCATTACATCCGCCCGTGCGACAGATGAGAAGGAAATTTAACGCTGCTATCAATGAAGCGGTCAGTGAGGAAGTAGACAAGTTACTGGCCAACGGCTCCATCAGAGAATCGAAGTACCCTCAGTGGGTCGCCAATGTCGTCATGGTCAAAAAGAAAAACGGGAAGTGGAGAATGTGTGTGGATTTCATCGATCTGAACAAAGCATGCCCAAAGGATTCATTCCCACTACCCCACATCGACCAATTGATCGACGCCACCGCAGGACATGAACTGCTGAGCTTCTTAGACGCCTACTCCGGCTACAATCAAATCATGATGGCCGAGGCGGACCAGGAGAAGACGACTTTCATCACCCACCGAGGGACTTACTGCTACAAGGTAATGCCCTTCGGGCTCAAAAATGCAGGGGCTATGTACCAAAGACTGGTCACCAAAATGTTCAAAGAGCAGCTTGGTAAGACTATGGAAGTCTATATCGACGATATGCTGGTGAAGTCGACAAGAAAAGAGGACCACATCGACCATCTGAAAGAAGCCTTCGGGATATTGAGAAGGTACGGGATGAAACTAAACCCCGAGAAATGCGCCTTCGGTGTGACCTCCGAAAAATTCTTAGGATTTCTCGTATCACAACGAGGCATCGAGGTCAACCCAGATCAGATCAAGGCGATAGATGCAATACCTGAGATCTTGAACAGCAAAAAACAGGTGCAAAAGCTAACGGGGCGAATAGCCGCCCTATCCAGGTTCATCTCACGATCCTCCGACAGGTGCCATAAATTCTTCAATGTGCTAGAAAGGACAATGGGTTACAGTGGAATGAGGAATGCGTCGAAGCCTTGAGAAAATTGAAAGCATACCTATCTTCGCCACCACTGCTGGCCAAAGCAAGTCCAGGTGAGCACCTGCTGGTATATTTGGCCGTATCCGAGGTCGCCGTCAGCGCAGTCTTGGTTCGTGAAAATGAAGGTACACAATCTCCTATTTACTATATTACCAAAACCTTAGTGGACGCCAAAACACGGTATCCGCACCTCGAAAAATTAGCTTTGGCATTGGTCGTAGCTTCACGGAAGCTCCGTCCCTATTTTCAGTGCCACCCCATAAAAGTAGTGACGACCTTCCCCTTGAGAAGCATCTTACATAGGCCTGAGTTATCAGGCAGGCTCGCCAGATGGGCTATAGAGCTCAGCGAGCACGATATCTCATATCACCCAAGAAACGCCATCAAGTCGCAAGTACTTGCCGACTTTATAGCCGACTTCAGCACATAGATATTACCAAAGGCGGAACTAGAGGCACGTCGTGCCCCCTCCAACACCGACCTATGGACTCTTTACACTGATGGCGCCGCTAATGCCTCGGGATCGGGACTGGGACTCGTTCTCGAGGTCCCCACGGGCGAAATAATTTGCCAGTCCATACGATGCCCCGAGATGACTAACAACGAGGCCGAGTACGAGGCTGTTATTGCAGGTATAAAACTAGCCATCAAGTATGGAGCTCGACGACTCGTTCTCCATTGCGACTCCCAACTCGTGGTGAACCAGGTCACTGGGACTTACCAAATCAAGGAGCAGAGATTGCAAAAATACCAGTCAGAAATCCACAGATTAATGACTGAGTTCGACGAGTGCCGCTTCGAACAAGTTCCGAGGGCACAGAACGTTGAAGCAGACGGTCTAGCAAAATTGGCCGCAGCCACTAAAAACTTCAACAAAGAAAGTGTGGTCACCCTCCTCCATTCAGCCATTGATCACCCTGAGGTACTCTCTTTAAATTTGACTTGGGACTGGCGCAACCAATTTGTATCCTATCTGCAGGATGGAACACTCCCACTCGACAAAAAAGAAGCCAAGAAGCTCCGCATACAAGCCGCCCGGTATTGCCTGATAAACCACGAGCTCTACAAAAGGACGTTTGGCGGACCCCTAGCCAAATGCTTAGGGCCGCACCAAACGAGGCCAGTGCTCGAAGAGGTACACGAAGGTCACTGCGGCGCCCACACAGGTAACCGCGCCCTCGTGCGCTGCATAATACGGGCCGGCTATTATTGGCCCACAATGAAGAAAGACGCAGCGGAATATGTTCGCCGATGCGAACAATGCCAAAAGTATGCCCCCATGATACACCAACCAGGAGAACCACTTCACTCAGTCACTTCCCCATGGCCTTTCATCAAATGGGGAATGGACATAGTCGGTCCCCTACCAGCGGGACGAGGAAAGGTACGATTTCTATTAGTTTTAACTGACTATTTTTCCAAGTGGGTGGAAGCAGGTGCGTACGCCCAAATACGCGAACAGGAAGTCATCGCCTTCATATGGAAGAATATCATCTGCCGTTTCGGCATCCCCAAGGAAATCAGCTGCGATAACGGACGACAGTTCATCGGCCAAAAGACGACAGAGTTCTTCGACAAATGGCATATTAAGAGAATACTCTCCACGCCATATCACCCTGCCGCCAACGGCCAAGCAGAGTCTTCAAATAAAACAATACTGAACATACTGAAGAAGAAACTCGAGGAAGCCAAAGGGCTATGGCCCGAGCTACTACCGGAAGTGTTGTGGGCACACCGGACCACACTCAAATCCTCCACAGGAGAAACACCGTACTCACTGGTCTACGGAACCGACGCGGTCATACCAGTCGAAGTCGGCGAACCAAGCTTGAGGTATTCACATACCAGCGGAGCAGAGAACGACATAAACAGGCTTCAAGACCTCGATAAGGCCGAGGAAAGAAGAGAAATGGCCCACATAAGAATGGTAGCTCAGAAACAACAAGTCGAAAGATACTACAACAAGAGAGCCAAAATGAGACCACTCAAAGTGGGAGACTACATCCTCAAAGCCAAAACGTTGGCATCAAAAGACCCAAGCGAAGGAAAACTGGGCACCAACTGGGACGGACCCTACAAAATCACAGCAGCAGCAAGTAAAGGAGCATTTCAATTAGAAACAATGGAAGGAAAAATGCTCCAAAACAATTGGAACGTCGCCCACCTCAAGTATTTCCATTTCTGAAAGGCGTCTCCCGAGTCGCACTCTTTTTCCCTTACCCGAGTTTTGTCCCAATTGGGTTTTCTCGGGGAGGTTTTTAACGAGGCGGCAGAGGGGACACCTGGAGATATTTGCGGAACAAGTTTATCATACCAGCCACTCCATACGCTCTCCTGACTGACATGACAAAGGGACTGGACTAGCATGATCTCCAATGTATGAACGGCTAAGGCCATCTC
>NW_017672084.1:186212-220294 GCF_001879085.1 Nicotiana attenuata
TCAACCGCCGTCTCTTTCTCTCTGGCGGCTCCTCACCTTCAGAAGTCTCCTCCATAGACCGCGGGGACGGCACTGAAGGAGTCGCTTCACTTGCGGACGCCGCCATAGGCGCAACCTCCTGCTGAGGAACCTCTGGAGCGCCATCACTGAACGAGCCGCAGGGTATGTCTCCGCCATCAGAGTCGGTCTCCGCCCTAGGCGAGGTAACGACAGCCTTCTTCTTCTTGGGGGCGCTCCGACCTGCCAACACAAGTAAGTCAGGTAACAAAACCTAAGGGAACTTCCAAACCAAGGCCGAAGAATTACCTGACGGGCCGTACTGTCGAAGAAATGCAGCCCAGGTATGGCATTCCTCCGCATAAGGTATCAATCTTTCCACCCACGATTTAATACTGTCAATAAACTGAGGTGGAGAAGCCCTCGCTACAAAAAAAAAAAAAGAAATCATAGTGGCCGAATGGTCAAGGTCACGAACAGTCATGAATTCTACAAATAAAGGCACTCACGTTCTGGGTTCCATCTTTCCGGGAATCCTTCAGGGTTAGACACCAGATGCTCCATTCTGATGTAGAAGTACCTACGCCAGAAGAGGCGGTTGGCCTTGTCGTCAGACTTAACTACCAAACCCTTCGTACCACGGCTTTTCAATTGCAACATGGTACCCCTCAGGTAACCAGGGCTGAATACCTGTAAAAGATGATGAACTGAGACGCCGCACTCAGCCTTAGCTGCGTACGTGGTCAGAATCCTGCACACCTTCAAGGTGTAAGGAGTGAGCTGAGCCGGACACACATTGAAAAAACGGCAAAGCTCCTCCGCTAGAGGATAAATCGGGAGACTATAACCGATCAAAAACGGGTACTCGTAAAATGTGCAGTACCCAGACCTATGCACATTGGCATAGTCCATCCCAGCCGGAGCCATTTTCACATGGTGAGGAATGTTGTGTGTCGCTCGAAGGTTGTCTAGATGAGATTGCAGTAAAACACTATGCTCCCAGGGAAGGGCTGGACTTTTCGTTTGAAAATCCTTTCGAATATGCATTTCCTTTGGGAGGACGTTGTCTACGGTAAGGGGAACGAGGGTCTTTTTCACTTCCTCCTCCTCACCGCCAGAGGAAGGCGGAACCCTAGATAGGTCAGTGTCCTTGGTCTTTTTACCACCTTGACGATGTTTTACCATGGTGATTCTGTTGGGGAAATAAGGCACTAACGACAAAAAATATGACTTCAAAGAAGTGGAGGAGTCTCACACGAAATAATGGCTACAAGAAAGAAAGGCAAAGAAGTAAACCAGAAAATATTTTACAAATGTTCGAAAGATGAATCGGATTGAACCTCTCCCCCATTTATAGGGTTAGGTTGCACAGGAATCAAAGAGTCATGATTCAAAACGTGCGCGGGAAACCAAAATGTCACATCATCCTTTGAACCGCCTCGGGAGTAAGTATAATAGTGACGCATACAGGCGATGACGTCATTCCGAAAAGGAAGCCACGCGTCAGTGGCTCAAAAACGTCGTACATTTCGCCTTATGCACGTTGCCGCCCCAGGTCGAGGTCAAATTCTCCTAAGACGAGGTTTGCATTTCCGCCCATTGAAGACGCCTACCGAATGCGTCTCCAACGAACGGAGGGACTAACTGTATAGGGTCAAATTTGACCGCCAACGTCTCTACACCAATGGGTACGCCCAATGAGTATACGTCAACTAACGCAAGGGTACGACTTGGGCGTGGGAACAAAAGCGACATCGTTTAAGGCTCAGTGTCCTCACTAGGAAAACGTTACCTATTTTTGTATCTTTTTGATTATTTCGAGGGAGGTCTCCTACTATATAAGGGAGACCTTCACATTGTAAAAGGGGGGCGGAAATAATACAACTCTCTCATTTTTCTCTTACTCTCTCTCTATCTCTATCTCTAACGAATACTTTCTCTTGAGTTTATATTATCATTTTACACTATTAGATCTACAATAACAACTTCATTTTTCACCTCTAGGTCTATTATATTTGATTACGATTTACCCTTTTTTACTTTTGATTGTTTTTAAGCTCGCAAATTATATCGATAACTTTTGAGCCGAACAACTCTTATACTCCAGTTCTTTTGACTGAATGGAATGGGCGCAGAGTTTTATTTATGTTTGACGTCTGGATAAAAGAGAGAATGAATTTATAACAATAATTACTAGTAATAGGCAACTTTTCAAATAACAGTATTAGAATTAGAAACGACGTGACTTCCTGGTCACAACAATGTCATATTTTCTCATGTTAACTAGTAACAACATATTGACAAAGGCCGGCAAAATAGGCCACGAAGGGTAGTGGATATTGTTAGATATTTTGAATTTATAAGTGACTAAAACAGGAAAAATAAATGAGCAGAAATTGGAAGTGCAAAAGGAATTGCTTTTGAAAAGGCAACTAGGGCGCGAGGCCCCTTCCTCTTAGCTCCTTTTAAGAGCTTAAGGAAGTGCTTCTATATTTAAACCCAACAAAATATGCCTTTAATCAATGAGGGACAAATTGAAAAAGTCAAAGTTGCCTTTTCACCTTCTTCCCTCATTTCCCATTCACACTACCACACTTCAACCCCAACAGATATAAACAAAAAATTTATAACTTTCATATACCGAAAGGATAAAGAAATTCTTACACTATCAAAACACCTAAAAATAATGTTATAGGTAACTGTCGATAACAACTGAGTTTATAACTAAGAAAGTACGACATTAACCTTCTACGAAGGGAATTGAGATGCATGGGTCGTGTAAAATTCTTTACATTTTCAATACATGTAAGTTAAAATCCGTAAACAAAAAAGAGTTTAAACTTATAGATATCAACTATGAACTATGTATCGACAATGTAAAGAAAATAAGGCATGCTGCTTATCGCAAAAGATAAGAACGACCTTGTATGATAAAAATTTTTTACGTTGTCGATGTATATAAGTTAAACTCAAACAAAAAGTCTAGTTTCTTTTTTAAGAATAAAGATATTTTAATTGCTGTAAAGGGCAAGACATGGTGAAATTTGTGGTGAATTTTAAATTGCAAAAGTAGGAAGGGGCGGTGGTGCAAATCATGTGGAGAGCATGCACACTTTCTCTCCTCCAGACAAGTGCATTTCTACGGCCCACGGCCTTCTTACTGTCACGAGTGGATACCTACCCCAATCAATTATTTACCCGACCCACTATATATATATCCATCCCCATGCATATAGGAAAGCATTCAAATAAAGATCACGAAACCATTTCCCTTTCTGCCAACACTACAAAAACCATTATTAACTTGTACTAGCAGAAAAATGCAACCAAAGTTTTTCTATTTCACTCTCTTTATCTTTCTCTTGATCTCAACTGCCGGTTCTTTGGCTTATAATACCGGCGGAAGGAAAATGAGTGCGCCGGAAACTTCAGGGTCACCTAGTGGAGGAAGTGGTGCGGCGCATGGGCCTAATTGGGATTACAATTGGGGTTGGGGTTCTAGCCCAGGAGGAGGATGGGGTTATGGTTCGGGCTCGGGCCGGTCTCCTAATGGGTTCGGTCGAGGCTGGGGTTTTGGTTCTGGTTCGGGGAGTGGGTCCGGTTCTGGCTACGGATATGGCTCAGGAAGTGGTGGCGCTCATGGTGGTGGATATGGAGCGGGAAGTGGTTCTGGTGGTAGTGGAGGTGGTTCGGGTTCAGGAAGTGGTGGCTCAGGTGGCTCCGGTGGTAGTCGGTCACCATAAGCTTCCGAGAACCAGGTGTAAACACCTTGTTTGATCTAGTAATTTATCGTGTACGAAGTATAGCTAAGAATGTATTATGACTTGAACTACGTGCAATATATATATATATATAGGGCTTGATGTTTGGTAGAGTAGTAGACATATATATCGTGAGAATATGGCTAGGGTGGTATGTATTAATATGATGAATGTTTTAATCATATGCTAAAACCGTTTGAAAAGAAAACGAGTTCTTTTTCTTTTGTGAAGTACTCTCTAGCTCTGTCACACCGAAAGCTTTAATTAAAAGTTTTATGAGTGTAATTATCTTGAGCACCTGTAATTTGATGAGTGAAAAAACTAGCAGGAGTGGTGGTTGCTGTGTGTGTTGGTGTTGGGGGGGGGGGGGGTTAACTACATGTACTTGCTCACATGTTTGGCCAAGTCTCACAGAAAATTCTCATCCTTGACTATGCAAAGCAGAGATTTGTGTGTGTTTTCATGCTTCTTTTTCTTAAGTATGGTTTTTAAAAAAAAAAAGAAACCTGAGGAAGCTGAATTCTCATCATCTAAGTTTTCACACTGAAGAGAGAGACTATATTGATACAGACATATCATATTGTTGCATCCAGAACGAGAATGGTGGGGGATAATTTCAGGCTTTTATTATGGAGGAGTGACATTTTGGTGCTTAGCCATGCAAATTATTCTTCACGGGATTTTAATTTTTTTATTTTGATTTATGTGCACTAAAAGTATAAAAATCTTTCTATGATGACACTTAAAAAAGAAACTACAAGTAATCATATAAAAAATAAAGAGGATTAATTTGAAAAAATTAATATCGGTATATATGTATCCTGCTATAATAAGTTAATACTTATAATTAATTTCGTATTCTCTACAATATGTTACTCCTATACTTATAATTAATTTCAGTATTCTTTATAATGACAATACATCTAAGTTTTAAACAAAAATTAATAAAGACAACTTTTAAAAGCAACAACCAAAATTCTTTAAAAAAAAAATATTTTTTATTTTCTTTCAAACTTTAAGAGAATCTTTAAAAAGCATTTTGGTGTATTTTTGTAGCACCAATAAGTAGTGAGTTGACTTTCACAAGTATCCAGAATAACTTGACCGTTGATAACCCAGTAAAATCACAGGATATGAAAAGGGTATTGAACAACAAACCGTGCCAAATAAGATCTATGTTTCAAAAGGAGACTTCCCCATGCCCATTTGAAAAGACAATTTTGGAGATCACTCATGAAATTATACTGTTGTTTGTTATTGTTCCAAACCGTGACTTCCCATGCCCATTTGAAAAGACAATTATGGAGACCAAATTAGTATACTACTAGTACTTTTGTAAGAACAAAGTGCAATCGTTCAAACTTCAACCACGCGATAGATCTCCAAATACAGACTAGCAAACACAAGATCCGATCCTTTTGGATCGTCTGGATCCAGGTCGTGGCAGACCACTTACTGGACCGGGTCAGATGGAATTGACTATTGAGGTAAAAATTGCACGGGCGCCCTATTTGGGCGCCCCTTTTTAATCTGTAGCTGCTTTGTCTTTTTGTTTGCATCCGTACCCACTTTTTAAAAAACTTCAGCTTCCCTTTATAATTGGGAAACTTCAGCTCTAGAGCTGAAGTTTCCGGGTTACTAAACAAAAACTTCAGCTCTAGAGGTGAAGTTTTTATTTTATAACTAGCAAACTTCAGCTCTAGAGCTGAAATTTTCGGGTTACTAAGCTGAAGTTTTTATTTTATAACTGGCAAACTTCAGCTCTAGAGCTGAAGTTTTTATTTTTTAACTAGAAAACTTCAGCTCTAGAGCTGAAGTTTTTATTTTATAACTTGAAAACTTGAGCTCTAGAGCTGAAGTTTCCGGGTTACTAAACATTTCAGCTCTAGAGCTGAAGTTTCCCGGTTACTAAACAAAAACTTATAAAATAAAACTTCAGCTCTAGAGCTGAAGTTTTTATTTTATAACTGGAAAACTTCAGCTCTAGAGCTGAAGTTCGCGAGTTAAAAAAAAAAAAAAACTTCAGCTCTAGAGCTGAACTTCAGGCCCGGCTACTAAAATGCTGAAGTTTTGTGTAATTGCCTTTGCTACTTCAGCCCCGTGTGCTGAAGTTGTGTGAAAAAGCGGGTATGCTTGCAATTTTTTTTGCAAAGCGGGCATAGGTTAAGATGTGGCACAAAAAGCGAGTATAGATGCAAATGCCCCACTATTGAGCCACCGACTTTGGACCAATTTGTCCCAATTTCGGTCGAAACAAAATGTCGGCCCAACTTCCCTTATTCCTTTCCTATTAACTATAAAATTTAGGAAAAATGATACTATGCAACCGCTGCAAAAATAATAGTCGAAAAAATATACAAAATTTGTATATTTTTTGTGTATATATACATTCTATATGTTATATACAAAAACTATACAAATTGTATACACTTTTTCGGCTACCAGATATAAATAGTTTCTGGCGCATGCTAAAAATGATAATACCCCTATAATTTATAAAACAAAATAAATAATTAACTATCTATTCAAAATTGATAAATCAACTAATTTATACAACAAAATAAATAATTAACTAACTATTCAGTTGATACATCAACTAATATGATTCACCAATTGGATAGTTATTTAATTCTTAAACTCCACTATATACGGTCAAAATTGGGCTTTGCCTTTTTTGTGACTAACCGAGACTGGAACGTGGTAGGCCAAGGTAAGACCTCGTATTATATCGAACCATGATGCAAAGTTAGATTACCTAGCTCGTGACCCAGAGACCGATCAAGATCGAGATCGGCCAAGATTGAGATCAAGCAACAAAAAGATCGAGCGAGATCCAAGGAAGTTTGCGAGCCAAATAATAGAAAGCAGAGATATCCGCAATCGGGTAAGGATCACAGCGAAAATCGCGGCACGTATCAAGAAGAGGCCAATTAAGTAGCTAATCATGAGATTTCTTACTGTATTTAGAATTATACCAAGAGTAGGACTCCCCTACTATATAAAGGGGGTCTGATCATTTGTAACAGGGGCGTACGCAGGACTTTTTGTAAGCGGTGTAGAAATTTAAAGTGGTGAACAAATTACTACAATAAATATGGGAGATAAGAAATTGAGAAGAGCAACACCAAATTACAAGTTATAGAGGATGGGAACTTTTTCGTAGTTACGGTTTAAAATTCGTTTACCTTATTGTAAAATAATTACTTTTTAGAAGTTAAATAGTATTTCATTATCACTTATGGTGTCACGGAAGAGGACACAGTTCTATTTTTTTAAACAAAACAGGCTTAAAAGAAAAAAATGCAAAAGAAACGCATACGAAGTATTCGAACTGCATACCTCGACGTTGCAAGTGAGGCGCTTGGCCATCAGAACAGACACTATATTTTGTTCAGCAGTGTCATGTGATTTGTATCTATACCTTTTGGCCAATGTTCATACGTGTATAATTAAAGTTTTCTGGCTAAGCGGTGTCGGATGACACCGCTTGGACTAGGGTGCATCCGCCCCTGATATGTAAAACACATCATATTCACGTAATACAAAGCAATATACTGCCTTTCTCTAGTTTTCATTATCTTGTTACTCTGTTCTTATATCAGCTGAAACTTCACTTGGTTCAAGGGTGATCGAACTCGAGGGCCAAGGCTATTCGATTCGTTTGGTTTGCGTTTATTTCTTTTACGGTCAATTTTGATATTAACATATCCTCATATTCTGTGCCAAGTTATGTCACATATCCTTAAAACCACATATAAATTCAATTGTAATCCCATTTTAGGGTAAACGTTTGGCGCGCACCGTGGGGATAGTTACTCGGTACAAACTTTCATAGCACACACTATTTTTTCACTTGTTCTTTGAAGCATCTTTGATCCCAGGATCAGAATGTTAAACTCTCAGTCAGCACCCCTTAACGTCTGCAACTGTTCTAGCCACCACGGCGAGAATGAAAACATAGCACCAGGAAATGACGTACCCCCGGTTGGCTTCGATGGAGTTTCGGCAGTAGATCCAATCAGCGTCAGGCCGTCAGCTAACATATAGTCCTCAACGCTAATTTGGCAATCGACCCCAAGGGCAGCATCTGCGGGGACAATCGATCAGCCACTCAAAGTGAACGCGGCAACGAGGACGGCGGGGTCAACCTACAAGTGATCTTTGAAATGTTGCAAGCCCAACAAGCAGCGATAGCCCTGCTCCAAAATCAGAATCACACACCGAGCAGGGTCGAGCTCGAGCCGTCCCAGCAGGGTCGAATCAGTTTCAAGGAGATCGAGCAGGAAGGAATTGGAGACCAATCCTGCTATCATAAAGATGCTCTAAGATTTGACAAAGAGAATCGAGTCAGGGGAAAGAAGAACGAGGAAAACGATAAGAAGGTGGAAACTTATAACTCCGGGATCGATCAAATCCCGGGAGCACCACCAATATTGAAGGGACTGGATTCCAAAATTTTCGTACAAAAACTTTTCCCCCCGAGTGTGGCTCTAAAGCCAATCTCCAAGAAGTTCTGCATGTCCGAGATTCCTAAGTATAATGGGACGACTGATCCGAACGAGCATGTCACCTCTTACACATACGCTATCAAAGGGAATGACCTAGAGGATGACGAAATCGAATCTGTCCTACTAAAGACATTCGCAGAGACCTTGTCGAAGGGTTTTATGATATGGATCCATAATTTACCCCCTAATTCTATTGACTCGTTTGCTATGCTTGCAGGTTCTTTTGTAAAGGTACACGATGGGGCCATCAAGGTCAAAACCAGGAAGTCGGACCTTTTCAAGGTAAGGCAAAATGACAACGAGATGCTCAGAGAGTTTGTGTCTCGATTCTAAATGGAACAGATGGACTTGCCACCAGTCTCCGACGATTGTGCCATTCAAGACTTCACTCAAGGTCTCAGCGTTCGAAGTTCAGTGGCTTCACAGCAGTTGAAGGAAAATTGGATAGAATACCCAGCTGTCACTTCGGCCGATGTGCATAATCGGTATCAGTCGAAGATCAGGGTCGGGGACGATCAACTTGAGGACCCTTCTGGGTCCGTTTATCCTATCAGACCCGTCGACAGAGTTAAAAGGGATATTGATCGAGAACCAAGATCGAACAGAGATCGATACCGACCATATAATAGAGATCGGAGGAACAGTGCACCTGGGCGGAACCCTGTACGGAAAGAAAGGAGAAATGATCGTGGTCAGAGCTATCGAGGGCTCATGAGCAAGAGCGGATTCGATAAGCCTATCAGACCCAATGAAACACCTCGATTATTAGAATACAACTTTAATATCGACGCAACAGCTATCGTATCAACTATCGGACGCATTAAGGACACCAGATGGCCCCGACCACTATAGAACAATCCGGCTCGAAGAGATCCCAACAAAAGGTGCGAATATCATGGCACCCATGGCCACAGAACGGAAGATTGTCGGCAATTAAGAGAAGAAGTAGCCCAATTATTCAAGAACGAGCATCTTTGGGAGTTCCTGAGCGACCTAGCCAAGAATCACTTCAAAAATAGGGACTCCAACAAACAAAGTTAACAAGACGAGCCCCAGGAGACCAAATTTTCTGTAATCGAGGGGGACATGAGATACAACGCCCTGTTCGGGAGACCATGGATCCACAACATGAGGGTCATTCCCTCGACCCTTCACCAGGTATTAAAGTTCCAACACCAGAGGGACAAAGACGGTTTACGGGGAATAACCCGGTGCAAATGAGATGTTTGCCTTCGATGAAGTAATTCCAATATCAACACTCTCATTGACAAAGGACTTAGGTTCGAAAGCGAAATAGGAGGCCAAATAGCAATCATCGATGCCAGACTTGACCTAACATGACGAACAGGGGACTAACGAAGATGATGATTACGGAGTTCCTAGTTCCTTCATAGTCCCTGATGATTCCGATGCTACCAAATCGACAGTCGAAGAGCTAGAGCAAGTCAAGCTGATCGAGCATCAGCCCGATAAAAAGGTATACCTGGACACGGGGTTAACCCCCGAGCTCAGGAAAAAACTTATTTAATTTCTTATAACTAACATGGATTGTTTTGCTTTGTCCCACCTCGATATGACAGGGATCCCACCGGAAATCACCACCCATAAATTAAGCTTGGACCCGAAGTTCCATCTGGTGAAGCAGAAAAGAAGACCCCAGTCCGAGGTCAAGCACGCCTTCATCAAAGACGAGGTAACCAAGTTTCTTAAAATAGGGTCCATCCGGGAAGTAAAGTACCCCGAATGGTTAGCAAACGTAGTAGTAGTCCCTAAGAAAGGGAACAAACTTAGAATGTGTATAGATTACAAGGATTTAAATAAAGCATGCCCCTAGGATTCTTTCCTCTGCCTAATATCGATCGCATGATCGATGCCACGGCCAGCCACGAGATCCTCACTTTTCTCGATGTCTAATCCGGGTACAACCAAATTCAAATGGACCCGGATGACCAGGAAAAAATCTCGTTCATCACTAAATATAATACCTATTGTTATAATGTAATGCCATTTGGGTTAAAAAATGCTGGTACCACTTACCAACGCCTAGTAAACCAGATGTTCAAAGATCAAATAGGGAAATCAATGGAAGTTTACATTGATAATATATTAGTTAAGTCCCTGTGAGCAGAGGACTATTTGAAGAATTTGTAGGAAACCTTCAGTATATTGAAGAAGTACAACATGAAGTTGAATCCGAAAAAATACGCATTCAGAGTCGGATCAGGCAAGTTCCTCGAGTTCATGGTATCCAACCGAGGGATCGAGATCAACCCCGACAAGATCAAAGCTATCGAGGATATCACGATGGTAGAAAACATAAAGGTCGTGCAAAGGTTAACCGGGCGCATAGCGCCCTGGGGCAATTCATCTCAAGGTCCTCCATTAAGAGCCATCGATTTTCTCGCCGCAGAAGAAGAAAAATAACTTCACATTGACTCCAGAATGCCAACACGCCTTGGAAGAGCTTAAATGATACTTATCGATCCTGCCGTAGCTTCATACGCCGAGGGCAAACGAACAACTGTACTTATATCTTGCAGTATCGGAGATAGCGGTAAGTGGAGTCTTAGTCCGGGAAGAAAAAGGTATGCAATTTCATGTTTATTACGTTAGCCAAACCTTAGGTGAGGCCGAGACCAGATATCCCCACCTAGAAAAGTTGGCGCTCGCTTTGGTAAGCGCCTCTAGGAAGCTAAAGCCATACTTTCAATGTCACCTCATATGTGTTGTGACAACTTATCCACTTCGGAATATTATGCACAAACCTGAACTTTCGAGGTGGTTGGCCAAATGGGCCGGTAGAAATCAGTGGGTATGATATTGAATATCGACCTCGAACATCCATTAAGTCTCAAATTTTGGCAGACTTCGTGGCTGACTTCACACCGGCCCTAGTGCCCGAGGTCGAAAGAGAGTTATTGGTAATCTCGGCTACGTCCTCGAGAATCTGGACCCTCTTTACAGACGGTGCCTCGAACGTAAAAGGGTCCGGACTTGGCATCATGCTAAAACCACCCATAGGCAACGTGGTTAGGCAGTCTATTAGAACTGTGAAATTGACTAACAACGAGGCCGAGTTTGAGGCCATGATTACAGGTCTCGAACTAGCCAAAGGCTTGGGAGTAGAGTTTATCGAAGCCAAATGTGACTCCCTCCTCCTAGTGAATCAGGTTAACGGAACCTTCAGTGTTAGAGAAGAGCGTATGCAAATATACCTAGATAAGCTGCAAGTAACTTTGCATCGATTTAAGGAGTGGACTTTCCAACATGTTCCTCGAGAACAGAACAGTGAGGTTGATGCCCTTGCAAACTTAGGGTCATTAGTCGAGGACATCGAGCTCAATTCGGGGACCGTAGTACAACTCATGAGGTCGGTGGTCGAAGAAATTCAAGCCGAGATAAATTTCACAAGCTTGACCTGGGATTGGATAAATAAATAAATAGAGTATCTAAATACCGGAAAGCTTCCCTCCGCTCCCAAAGAATCGAGGGCCCTGCGCACAAAGGCAGCACGATTCACCTTGTCCGAAGACGGAGCCTTGTTCGAAAGGAATGTTTGATGGTCCATTGGCAATATGTCTGGGACCGGGTGATACCGAATATGTTCTGAGGGAAGTTCATGAGGGCACTTGTGAAAATCATTCCAGCGCCGAATCATTGATTCAAAAGGTAATCAGGGTCGGCTATTACTGGATCGACATGGAAAAAGATGTGAAAGAGTTCGTTCGAAAATGTGCCAAGTTCCAAAGACATGCACCGATGATTCACCAACCAGGCGAGTTACTCCATTCGGTCTTGTCACCGTGACCACTCATGAAATGGGGAATGGACATCGTAGGCCCTCTTCCATGGGCACCAGGTAAAGCTCAATTCATTTTATTTATGACCGACTATTTTTCTAAGTGGGTTGAAACACAAGCCTTCAAGAAAGTTAGGGAAAAGGAGGTCATCGACTTCATTTGGGACCACATCATATGTCGATTCGGGATGCCATCCGAAATTGTGTGTGACAACGGGAAATAGTTCATCGGCAGCAAAGTAACCAAATTTCTCGAAGATCAGAAAAATCAAAGGAATCCTATCGACACCTTATCATCCTAGCGGGAACGGGCAAGCTGAATCGACCAACAAAACCATCATCTAAAATCTTAAGAAGAGACTATCCGACGCCAAAGGAAAGTGAAAAGAAATTATGCCGAAGTTCTTTGGGCATACCGCACAACAACGAAATCCAGTACTGGGGCTACCTCATTCTCGTTGGTTTATGGTGCTGAAGCTCTAATACCGGTCGAAGTTGGAGACCCGAGTGTCAGGTTTCGATATGCAACAACGGAATCAAAAGATGAGGCCATGAATACTAGCTTATAACTATTGGATGAAAGGAGTGAAACCGCCCTCATCCGAATGGCTGCACAAAAATAACGGATCGAGAGGTACTACAATCGAAGAGCCAATATTCGATATTTCAATGTAGGGGACTTAGTGCTAAGGAAAGTCACCCTCAACACCCGGAATCCAAACGAAGGAAAATTAGGTCCGAATTGGGAAGGACCGTACCAGATCCTCGAGGTCACTGGAAAAGGGTCCTATAAACTCGGAATGCTGAATGGGGAACCACTTTCGAGCAATTGGAATGTAACTCACCAAAAACGATACTACTGCTAAGCTATGACCCCCTTCCGTTTCCTATCATCTTTTGACTAACACTTGCAGGTGATCAACAAGATACAACCCAGAGTCTTTAGGTCTGAAAGCACGCGTTGCACTCTTTTTTTTAGACCGGTTTTGTCCCAAATGGGTTTTTCGGCAAGGTTTTTAACGAGGCAACAATGGATCGTGCTAACTTTGAATCAAAGGCCGATCACGAATCGGTATCGAAGACAGTGTCTACAGTATCCGAGGTCTCTCTACAATCAACCTCGAATACTGGGGGGGATTAACCTCGGATATCGAATTGCTTTAGCAAGGAAGTTATTTTATACTGAAAGGGTCTCGATAGGTAGGATTTGTTGTAAGGGCCAAACGGTCGAACGAAACGTGTCTACGTAGATTGTTCGAGCCCTAGCATAAAACATGTACGCATGTATGAATATTTTGACAAGAATAAAGAGAAGTACTTTCCTTACAACTATTTTATCTCTTAGAATAATTTCCACTTACAATTCCGTACTTTCGACCTCTTAAAGAAACGAGCTCAAGGGCGGATTATAACCAAAGTTCGGATGGTCACTCCCTCACTCGGGGACTGTCATCCGAAAACGAAATCAAACAGATTAGATTATTAAAACATTGGGGATTCGAAACCTATTAGGCAAACCCCGAATTTTAAAGGTCAAGGCCATACCACTCGAGGACTGTTATCTTAGGCAAGCCTGGATAACTCAGGGAAGCAAGCCCACTGGGCCAGACCCAAAATTAAAAGGCCACGGCCATATTAACGCGACTCAGAGACGTCCGAGAACCGTAACAAAAATAGGCCTTCGATATTTTCGTAACCGGTTATAATGGCTAACCCTCGGCAAATTGAATTACTTATTTCGGGAGAAAGTTCCCAGTAACACCGAACCCAAAATGCCTCAAAACTAAATAATGTAAAGACATGGTTTGTTCAAACTTACACATCTTAAGTTATTTTGTGCTAAGGCACCCCAACCTTTGTAAACACAAGCAATGAAACAAAGGAAAAAAAAAATAAGAAGCCGAAAGGGATAGAAAGCCTTGTATATATTTAAACAATCTTTTTACAAAGGCCAGATCGGTCGAATACAAGAATTTACAACGGTCAAAATGACCTTAAAAAAATATACAAAAGAAAGCAATAATATAAAGGCCTAAGTAGCCTGGTGTCGCACCTCCTTTTTCCGAGGAAATAGGGAGTTTTTTCCAATTAAAGTGACATTAATCGAAATGGGATTATTTAATAAATTCAGAGTCGCCACTTGGGATAGTTATATGGTGTCCCAAGTCACCGGTTTATTTTGAGTCCCAAATCGAGGAAAACTTAATCTATTCTAAAGTCTGCAAAATCAGAAGACCGGGTAAGGAATTCTGTTAACCCGGAAGAAGGTGTTAGACACTCCCGGATTCTGTGATTTTAGCACGATCTGTTTAATCATACCTGGCTTAATTAAATTATTTAATTACGTATTTTAAAAACCTATGTGTATTTTGCCTTTCACCGCCTTTAATTTATTGATTATAACGTTATGGAATTATCTTGAAACGAATTACATGTGAGTGAATCCGTTTTATTTGGGGCATTAAAATCATGTCACGCGTACGTGTACACAATTAATCACGCTTTATTAATTATCAAAATTATTTTGGCCAAAGTTGCGCGAACGCGTACCTTGATTTTATTTTTGGAAATCGTAATCATGTCAGGCGAACGTGTACAGAATCACGATAGTCGATAAAGTGCGCGCCTAAAAGCATTTCTACGAATATTCATTTTTGAAATCGTAATCGTATCACGCAAACGTGTACATAATCACGACGTGGAGTTAAGGATTTCCCTATTTAGAAGAGAGTACAATGACTTTTAATCGGTTCATAATTTGGCGTGATAGTACGAGTCATTTTTTATAGTATCCAAACGTTTGAAATAAAAGAAAATCATAAACTCTACAATTGGTCTTGTTCACTTCGAAAAAAATATAATATTGTGATTTTCTACAAGCAGAATTTGGTAGGTAGAAACAAAGAATAAGCCACTCAATGAGATGGAAAATAATAATTAAAAAATATAAAATAAACATTTGCAGTCACAAAACTGGGCAAGAGTTAGGCTGATGATTAAACTGCCCAAGAAAAACTATAAAATCTGATATTAACCTATTTCAGTTACTTATATCCATGGAAAATATATAGAATAATGAATACTAATTTACTGATGAAACAAACTGGTGTACAACAGAATTGTGACACCTGAAGCAGTATATAAGAAGCTTGGCATCTCCTCTTGACCGGAAACCTCGAATCAGCACCGGAAAGCTCGAAACCAAAACGACCTCAATCAAACCTATCTTTCACCCGAGATACCTAGCTTGGCGTCATAGTTGCTGGTTTACACTCCAAAGAATTGATTTGTTCAATTAATCAATCTCTTCACCCTTTCCGTTACCCAACTCCCTCTCTATCTCTTTTCTGTTTCTTTTCCATTTTTCTAACCCCTTCTTTTTCGTCCAATTTCCCCCTTTTCTTTGCTATTTTCCTATTCTGTTCTCGTCCCTTTCTCTTTTGTGTATTTGTGTGTGTGTGTGTTTCTTTTCACTTAAAAAACAAAGAAGATCCAGTCAGTGGGAGGGGCAACGACTGCTAGACTTTAGGAATTAGGTCCCTTTTTTTGTATGGGAGGGGGCTGCCGTTCTAGGGGTGTAGGGATTTAGGAATTAGGTTCTTCTCCTTTGAGATTAGGGTTCTATTAGGATTTTATATGGTGTAGGAGAATTAATCCTAGCCCTTGGATGAAAGTAGATCAGTGGCTATGATTAAGGGAGGAGTTTAATGGGTGAGAAAAGGGTTTGGGCTAAAAGTAATTGGGAAGAATGGGGCTTTGTCTTGCTGAGCCACTAAAATCCGAAAATGAGCTTCCAATTGGCCCAAATTCAATTCTTTCTCATTGAACAAAAATAAAAATAAAAATACTAATACTACCAAAATATACTAATAAGAATAAACTATTTAAAGTGAACTATATATATAGATATATAATAACAAAAAAAATATTATAAAACTATTTTTGTGTTTTTAAACTTATGTTTTAAAATTAAAACTAAAAGTTGACTGAAATCCTATAAAAGTAAAAATAAATAAATATTTTTAAAATACTACTTTTAGCGCGGGTCAAAAATTATGTGCTTACAGTTGCCCCTCTTTTCTTGGAAAAACGAAGAGTTTTCGGATCAAAGAACAATAAGCAACGTAATTGATTTGTGACCCGACGCTTAATCAAAAGGAAACAAAGATGGACAAAAGATTGTGACCGAGCCCTGGTATCTGAGCTGCCTAGATATTCTTGGCTATAAAGAAATTAGGCCACGTGTAGTTCAAAAGTGAATGAAGTGATGGAGTGTGTGGAGAGGATGAGAGAGTCGAGTGAGGTTCCGTTCCGTCGAGGTTCTGGTCCGCAGTCCTTGCCATTACATCATAATTTGAAAGCAAAAGTTATAGCAAAATAAAAGAAAAATACAATATCCTATCTATTTCTTGTCTTGAATCTTCCTTGAATCTCCACTTGATCCTTCAACATGAAACTGAAAATTCACCATATTCTTCAGGTGGGCATCCTGCTGACTTGAATTTGAAGAAAACTAGAAGTTGACCCTATTCTTCAGGCGGGCACCTTGCTACTTGCACTTGAAATAAACTTGAACTTGAAAACGGAAAGTTGACCCTGTTCTTCAGGCGGGCTCCTGATGCCTCTCGAACTTGAAAATTGAAAGTTGACCCTGTTCTTCAGGCGGGCTCCTGATGCTTCTTGAACTTGAAAATTGAAAGTTGACCCTGTTGTTCAGGCGGGCTCCTGATGCCTCTCTGACTTGAACTTGTAATCTGAAAGTTGACCCTGTTCTTTAGGCGGGATCCTCCTGCTTGATGTTGAACGAAATTGAAAGTTGGCCCCATTCTTCAGATGGGCTCCTGTTGTTTGGACTTGAAATGAACTGGAACTTGAAGTATTTTTGAGCTTGAAACCGATTTTTGAACTAAATACCCTCATTCTCCAGGTGGGTGCCTGACGTTCTTTTCCGAACTTGAATTCAACTCTGAAACAAATACCCTCGTTCTCCAGGTGGTGCCTGCTACCAAATCTGAAACTTGAAATAAACTCTGAAACAAATACCCTCGTTCTCCAAGTGGGTGCTTGCTACTAAAACTTGAAATGAATTCCCTTATTCTCCAGGTGGGCGCCAACTACTGACTTGAAACTTCAAATGAATTCCCTCATTCTTTAGGTGGGCGCATGCTACTAACTTGAAACTTGAACTGAATTCCCTCATTTTCCAGGTGGGCGCCTGCTACTGACTTGAAACTTGAAATGAATTCCCTCATTCTCCAGGTGGGTGCCTGCCGCTGACTTAAAACTTGAAATGAATTCCCTCATTCTCCAGGTGGGCGCCTGCCACTGGCTTAAAACTTAAAATGAATTCCCTCATTCTTCAATTGAGCGCCTGATACTGACTTGAAACTTGAAATGAATTCCCTCATTCTCCAGGTGAGCGCCTACCACTACTTAAAACTTGAAATGAATTCATATTCTCCAGGTGGGTGCTTGCCTCCGACTTAAAACTTGAAATGAATTCCCTCGTTCTCCAGGTGAGCGCTTGCCTCCGACTTAAAACTTGGAATGAATTCCTTCGTTCTCCAGGCGGGCGCCTGCCACTGACTTAAAACTTGAAATGAATTCCCTCGTTCTCCAGGTGGGCGTTTGCCTCTGACTTAAAACTGGAAATGAATTCCCTCATTCTCCAGGTGGGCGCCTGCCTCTGACTTAAAACTTGAAATGAATTCCCTCATACTTCAGGTTGGCACCTGCCTCTGACTTAAAACTTGTAATGAATTCCCTCATTCTCCAGCTGGGCGCCTGCCTCTGACTTAAAACTTGAAAAGAATTCCCCCGTTCTCCAGGTGAGCACTTGCCACTGACTTAAAACTTAAAATGAATTTCCTCGTTCTCTAGGTGGGCATGCCTCTAACTTGAAACTTGAAATGAATTCACTCATTCTCCAGGTGGGCGCCTGCCACTGGCTTAAATCTTGAAACGAACTCCCTCGTTCTCCAGGTGGGTACATGCTACTAACTTGAAGCTTGAAATGACTTCCCTCCTTCTCCAGGTGGGCGCCTGCGATCACAACAACATAGACAAAACAGAGAAAATTTTCTGCCCCAGCTACCAGGAACATTCATGAGTGTTAGTTGCATCCCATTATCCAGGAGGGTCTTTAAAATTTAAAACTAGATCGCGTTATCCATGAGGATCCTGAAAGCTAAATTTCATTATCAGGGGAGGTGCTGTAAACTTAAAACTAAATCCCATTATCCAAGAGGGTCCTGAAAACTTGAAATTAAATTCCATTATCCAGGAGGGTCCTGAAAACTTAAAACTCAACTTATCTGAAACATGCTTTCCTCCTGGAGGATTCCTGCATAGCAAATAAAATTTCTTTCCCCTGCTTCAAACAAAGAAAATCTAGTTAGTTTGAAAATGTGGTGGTTAGTTTGTGGAATATTTGTTGAAGGTGTCTGCTTCTTCCATGACTACGCTTCATTCTGATTAGCTGCTTTCGGCTAACAAAGAATTTTTTGACCTTTTGATCGGATTTCAACCACAAAACCTTTTGATGACCCGAATTCCTTACGCTCAATTTGTTGTAAGGCATTTTTATTCTGACAATTGTTGAACCTTTGCATTTCCTCAAAATTCACGAATCATTTGGCCATCTAAACTTCAATTACCACCACATTTCTCATCTGAGTCATGTCAATTGTGATGTGCTTGGCTGAATTTCGCTTGGTTCAATTACAAAGCTGGTAATGAGATTTGAAGTCCTTTCTTGCTTGTTTAACAAAGATTAACTTGATAGAGACTTAGAAAAATTGATCCAAAAGAAATGAAGCGAAGTGACTTTGGGAATTAGGAAAAAAGAGGAAAATTTCAAGCAAAAATGACTATTTGAAAAAGAATGGAGGCTTATCTGAGTGAAGCGGCTGGCTCCAATGATCATGACATGCATTTCGGATTGATCAGCCTAATCCTTCCAACCAACCACATTTCAGTTCATGCCATATCTTCATACTTTCAAAACTGGAATTTTCATGACCTAATTTCTCTGTAAAATCAGATACCTCATTCGACTTGTAGTTCCCCGAAGGGTTTTTACAACAAGACTCTCTCATTTGTTCATCTCCAAAATCCTCGTTGCCTTATGGTGATCGCGAGGGTTTTCACCAATAAAACTCTCTCATTTTGAGTTTTCTCTCAGCTCTCCATTACCATACGGTGCCCGTGAGGATTTTCACCAATAAGACTCTCTCATTTTTTTCATCTTTCCTTGTGCCCATGAACAAATGTTACCCGTGATGTGAATCATACCTCTATCTCGCTTGACTTGGCATTCCAGAAAGATTGATCAGAAGGTCTTTATTTGGACCTTAGTGTAGGCTTTTGGACAGGGTTAGAAAGAAAAGGTAGCATGTAGGCTCAAAATAGCTTAAAATGAAAGGGTTCAAAATTACGACTTTTTGGAATCAGATCTTTTGCAAAATCAAAACTTCTGCCCAGTTTCTTTGGGTCTGGGGAGTTTCGGATTTTTATTTTGAGGGGACCGAACTGTGTAAGGCTGCCTACGTATCCTTAAAAGGAATCAGGTCGAACGTAGTTCGAACTAATAGAAGTTGTTTTATTTTTGTTACTTTTTCTTTTGCTTTTCTTTTTCTTCTTCTTCTTTCTTTTCTCTTTTCTTTCTTTCTCTTTTTTCTTTTCCTTTTTCTTTTTTTTTTCTCATCTTTTCTTTTCCCTAACTCTACTTCTAATTCCAAAAGAGGGGTATAAAAAAAAATAAGGCTCAAAAGGGGTAACATAGGATAAAGGTGTTTGGGTAGCAGAATAAAATGCCTTCGTTATTCCAAACTTTGAAACATGACAAATGCAAATAATGCAATTGAAGATAAACAAAGAAATCATACATAATATCTCTTAACTACATCAAAATTGATATCCATATCTACATGCCTTCTATATCTATTAAATACAAAGCACCATTGGGCAACACTCTTGTCACTATGAACGACCCCTGCCAGTTTGGGGCGAATTTGCCTTTAGCTTCAGCCTGATGTGGAAGGATGCGTTTCAATACTAGCTGGCCCACTTCAAATTTCCAAGGATGCACCTTCTTGTTGTATGCTCTTTCCATTCTCTTCTGATACAATTGATCATGACATTTTGCTGCCAATCTTTTCTCACCCATTCATCACCATTGATTCCAACTTCTACAATGATTCGGAGGGATGGGATCTCAACCTCTATTTTCTCAAATGCTATCTCTTCATCACATTCGACTTCTTGGATAATTATTTCAAGATTAGACTGGCTTTTAAGATCCGGCTAAAAATTCCTCATGCTTTCATGTCATTAGAACTAGCATAAAAAGAATTATAGAAAATGAAACAAATTGAAACCGATATTAGGAATAACAATAAAAAGAAGAAAAATTGCATTTCACTATAAATATGAGGATAGAAAGGGTTTGAATCAAAACAAGTAGAAGTGCAATCTGGGTTACAACCCTGGAATAATCCAGATAATAGAAAGAAAAATAAAGCAAACTACCAAAACTCCTCCTAGGTGGGGAGAGGAGTAACTTCCTTGTTGCTAAGTTTCACATTTGGCCTAGCAAACTGCACATCTTCATTGCTAGGACCTCCCACAATTTCAACCAAATCAACCTTACCAAATACATTTTGAGACATTCTGATCAACTCTTCATCAAAATCAATCACTGGTTCCGGGACTAATGATATTGGATGTTTCGCGACCCCCGGCTTGACAAAAGACTTGGAGGAGCGACCATACTTTCCGTTAAAGCTTTTTAGCTCTTTTTAAGTCCTTCTCTGTGGGTGTGAATCCTAACCCAAACGTACCAAAATTTTCACATGGGCATAGTGGATGCACAATACCCTGTAGAGATGAACCCAAACCTTTACCCGGCACAAAATCATACTTCAACATCTCGTTAGCTACCATGACAATCGAAGGTGACAACCTCGGCCTTGGAATGCATTTTCCTTCAGGAATCTTTTCGACGGACATGGTTTTGAAAGTTTGGTAAATTATAGGTCCTTTATCATCTCTAGCCTCAACAAATGGAACAGACGAATCTTCATACAGAGATAGATCCTCCTCACCATGCACAACTATCTCTTGCTTGTCCCACTTAAATTTTACCATTTGATGTAGAGCAGACGACACTGCCTTGGCCGCATGTATCCAGGGCCTACCCAATAACAAACTATGGGAGATAGCCACGTCTAGCACTTGAAATTTTAAACTGAAAGCAACCGGCCCTATCACCAATTCAAGCATTATATCTCCAGCAGAATCTTTTCCTTCCACATCAAAGCCTCGAACATATACACTGTTCATGTGGATTCTTTCAGTGCCGATCTTCAACTTTTGCAAAGTGGACAGAGGGCAAATATTTGCAGCGAATCCATTATCAATCAACACCCTCGTGAAAAAATAATTCTCGCATTTTACCGTGATATAAAAAGCTCGATTATGTTCCATACCCTCTATAGGAAGCTCATCATCTGCAAAAGTAGTCCTATTTGCTTCGAATATCCTGCTAGCAATCTTTTCAAATTGACTCACTGTGATCTTATCAGGAACATGTGCCTCGTTCAGAATCTTCATTATGTCCTTATGGTGTTCATCTGAATGTATCAACAAAGATAACAGAGAGACATTAGCCGGAGTTTTCCTTAATTGGTCAACAATGAAATAGTCTTGCACTTTCATCTTTTTCAAGAACTCCTCGGCATCTTCCTCAGTGACCTGTTTCTTTACTGGCATTTGGCTATCCTTGAAGGGCTTGGCCTTCCTCAATTCTTTCGAGGTAAACCACCTCCCGAAATGAGTCGGTCCTCCGGTCTCATCGAATTCTTCCTCCACTTCTTTCCCCTTATGTGTCACTATTGCTCATTTATAGTTCCACGGGACAGCCTTTGTATCAACCACTCGCAATTGAGTCTCAGGTTTAATAACAACAGGGGTAATAGGAGAGCATTTCTCGACAACAACAGGCTTTCTTGGGATCCCTGGTACGACCAACCTTGGATTTTTTTGACTTGCCCCAACACCGTTCGAAAGCCCTTTCTGTAACGACCCGGCCAGTTGTTTTAAGAATTAACACCCCGATCTCCTATTAACTGCTTTCCCCGTTCTTATTTCTGCTGCTATGAGTTACCGGGAGGATTCGTTTTGTATTTCAGAGTGTTTTAGGGCACTTAGTCCCTAAATGAGAGTTTTTAAGATTTAGAATTTGGACCGTAGTCGGAGCAGTGTGAAAACGGCCTCAGAATAGAATTTCGTTGGTTCCGTTAGCTCCGTTGGGTGATTCGAGCTTAGGGGCATGTTTGGATTGTGTTTTTGAGGTCCGTAGCTTGATTAGACATGAAATGCCGAAAGTCGAATTTTTGAAGTTTCCGGTTCAATAGTGAGATTTTGATATCGGAGTTAGAATGGAATTCCGAAAGTTGGACTAGGTCCGTTGTGTCCTTTGGGACGTCTGTGTAAAATTTCAGGTAATTCGGACTAGGTTTGATGGGCTTTTTGATCGAAAGCAGAAATTTGAAGTCTTGGAAATCCTTAGGCTTGGATTGGAGAGTGATTTGTGGTTTTAGCGTTGTTTGATGTGATTCGAGGATTGGAGTAAGCTCGTATGATGTTTTAGGACTGGTTGGCATGTTTGGTTGAGGTCCCAGGGGCCTCGGGTGAGTTTCAGGTGCTTAACGGAAGTTAAATTGGACTTAGGAGAAATCTGAAGTTGGCTGAACCTGTCATAACCGCACCTGCGTGTATGGGACCGTAGGTGCGGCACGCAGAAGCATTTGGAATACCGAAGGTACGGTCTGAGGTGATTTGGGGCTGGTCGAAGATGCGACCCAGTTACCGCAGAAGCGCCACCGCATCTACTGATAAGAGGTCACAGGTGCGGAAGCTGGACTTTAATGAAAAGTAGCAAGTGTGGTCCGTTTGTCGCAGAAGCAGGATCGCAGGTGTGGTCCCATGGACGCAAAAGCGGTTCCACTGGTCAGAGAAAGGGGCAGAATCGAGGGTTAAGTCTCAAAACCTTAGAAATTAATTTGGGAGCTCGGGATTGGCGATTTTGGGAGATAAATTCACCTGGGTGTTTTGGGTATGTAATTTTTACTTGGTTTTGATTAATTTACACGAATCTATGCTTAAATTCATCCTTTAAATTTGAATTTGGGGTGAAAATTCGGAGAAAAAATTTGGAATAGTTTTTAGGCCTAATTTTGGATTTTTGATCAAGATTTTGATGTTGGATTGGAGTAATTTTTGTATATATGAACTCGTGAGAGTGTGAGGATTCCGAATTTGTAAATTTTACCCGATTCCGAGACGTGGGCCTGGGAGGCTTTTTTGGGCGATTTTCCTAATTTCGCATATTAGCTTCGGGTTAATTAGTTGAATTAGTTACTTGAAGTTATATTTACATTATGCAATTACTCTGAATAGATTTGAGCCATTTGGAGTCCAATACTCATGGCAAGAACGTGGTATTGAGTTGATTGAGCTGGTTCGAGGTAAGTCGCTTGCCTAACCTTGTGCGGGGGAACTCCCCTTAGGATTTGGTATTGTTGATATATGAAATGCCTTGTACGTGAGGTGACGAGTGCGTACATGTGCTAATTGTTGAAAATTCGGTTTTCATTAAGTAACTATAATTGTGTATTTCTTTCCTGTTTACACTACTTTAAATTTAAGCCTACTGTTAGCTTAGGAAAGCATGTGTAAATGACTCAATTGTTTTACTTGCTCAAACCGCTTATTTGAATTCTATGCAGCATGCTAGGCTAGAAATACCTGTTTTACCTTGGTATAAATTTGATTGAATTGAACATTCTTCGTGTTGCTGCTGTGTGTTTATTTTGGGACTACGGGCGATATCTTAGGAGATCCCCCTTGCCTGTTTATTTGGGACTATGGATGTGGTATTCCGGGAGATCCCCCTGCACATTTACATTGGAACTACAGGACTGCACCCGGTAGACTCCCCCAGTACTGAGTATTTACATTTGGAACTATAGATGTGGTATTCCGGGAGATCCCCTGCGCGTTATGAGTTGAACTACGGGATGACACCAGGAAGATCCACTAGATATTTATATTTGTGACTACAAGACGGTATCCTAGGAGATCTCCGGTTGTTATCTCTGTGTTGAGCTGTATTCCTTCTGTGATTATTTTGTCTCTATTGTAGTTGTTGTTACTCTTATTACCCTGTGTTACTTTAATACTGCTTCTTTTCCTTACATATTATTGTATATGACCGGTAGGGCCCTGACCTTCCTCGTCACTACTCGACCGAGGTTACTGGGTACCGCTTGGCACTTACTGGGTACCGCTGTGGTGTACTCATGCCCTTTCCTGCACATGTTTTTTGTGTGCAGATCCAGGTACTTCGACTCAGCCCTACTATCCTTGAGGCGAGGCGATTCTCCAGAGACTTCGAGGTATATCTGCCGCATCCGCAGACCAAGGAGTCCCTTTCCACTCTCTCTTGTAGTGATAGCCCTTCTATCTTTTCTTTTGGTTTAGACATTCTGGAGTTAGAGCATTTTGTCGTACTCATAGCTTGTGATTCTTGGGATTTTGGGTTTTGGGAGTTTATTCGGTTTTGAGATCTTTTAGTATATATGCCGAGCGGCATCTTAACACTTTTATATTGGTTATCTTCGGTTTTATTAGTTTTTCCGCATTTGTTTCTTTTTCCGAAATCGTTAGGCTTACCTAGTCGTAGGGACTAGGTGCCGTCACAACATGCTCACGGAGGGTGAACTTGGATCGTGACAAGTTGGTATTAGAGCTCTAGGTTCATAGGAGTCATGAATCACAAGCCGGTTTATTAGAGTCTCGTGGATTGGTACGGAGAAGTCTGTACTTATCTACGAGAGGCTATGTAACTGTTAAGAAAAATTCCACTTCATTTGAATTCCTTGTCGTACGAGATTTTTGATATAGAAATTCTAAACTTCTGTCTTCTATTCTCTCACAGATGGTGTGGACACATGTTAGGTGACCAGACACCCGCGCCCCCTACGAGAGCCATCAGAGGTCAGGGCGGGGTAGAGGCCGAGGACGCACACGCGCTGCAGCCAGAGCACCCGCCCGAGCTGCTACCGAGGAGCCACCAACAGTTCTAGCTGGAGCCCAGGCGCCTGACATGCCTACTGCTACTACTACTCTAGCTCTCCAGGAGACTCTTGCGCAGTTTATGAGTATGTACACCACTCTCGCTCAAGTAGGGCTGCTTCCCCTTCACGCAGCCACATCCCAGGCCGGGGGAGGAGCACAGACTCCCACCGCCCGCACTCCTGAGCAGCGAGTGCATGTTGAGCAGGTCCCAGAGATTATACCGGCACAACTTGTAGCCCCAGCTCAGCCCGAGGAGAGGGCAGTAGCTTCAGAGGAGGAGCAGAAGAGGCTTGAGAGGTTCAAGAAGTATCAGCCTCCTACATTCAGTGGACTAGCATCAGATGATGCTCTGGGATTTCTTGAGGAGTGCTACCATATCCTCCGTACCATGGGTATATCAGGATCGAGTGGGGTTTCCTTCAGTACCTTCCAGCTTCGAGGAGCCGCCTATCAGTGGTGGCGTGCTTATGAGTTAGACAGTCCGAACGAGGCAGATTTCCTAACTTGGACTCAGTTTTTAGATATGTTCTCAAGGGAGTATGTCCCTCAGAGCCTCAGGGATGCATGGCGCGCAGAGTTTGAGCATTTGCCAGGGTACTATGAGTCTATGACTGTCTCAGAGTATGCTGTCCATTTCACTAATTTGGCTAGACATGCACCAGCTTTGGTTTCTACTGTTCGAAAAAAGGTTCGCCGGTTTATTGAGGGGCTCATTCCTAGCATCGGGTCTAGTATGGCTCGGAAGTTGGAGATGGATATTTCTTATCAGCAGGTGGTGAGCATTGCTAGGAGAGTAGAGGGTATGCATGCTCGAGACAGAGAGGAGAGGGAGGCCAAGAGGTCTCGAGAGTCATGCCATTATTCTGGTGCCCGTGCCCCAGTTGCAGTTCGTCATGGTAGGGGTTATATGAGTCGCCCCGTTCATTCAGCTCTTCCAGCAGCCAGTAGTATTCCAGCTCCTCCTAGACCTCAGGAGCCTTATTATGCACCTCCAGTATCTAGTGCTCCTCCTGCACGAGGTGCTTTCAGTGGTCAATCCAGCAGACCTGGCCCAAGCCAGTCACAGCCGCACGTCCTCCTAGAGCTTGTTTTGAGTGTGGTGACACACGCCATGTGGTGAGGGATTGGCCTAGACTTGGGAGGGGTGTACCTCTACAGACTTCTCAGGCACAGCGCGCCCCGCAGAGTTCTCAGGCTATGATCACAGCACCAGTTGCTACCCTACCTGCTCAGCCAGCTAGAGGTGGAGGTCGGGGAGGTAGACGTCGCCCTAGAAGGGGAGGCCAGGCCAGATATTATGCCCTTCCTGCCCGTACTGAGGCCGTTGCCTCCGATTTTGTCATCACAAGTATTATCCTAGTCTGTCATAGATATGCATCGGTTTTATTCAATCCAGGCTCCACTTATTCTTATGTGTCCTCTTATTTTGCCCCGCATTTGGGCGTATCTCGGGATTCTCTGAGTTCTCCTGTTTATGTTTCTACTCTTGTTGGAGATTCTCTTGTTGTGGATCGCGTTTGTCGGTCGTGTTTGATTGCTCTTAGTGGTTTTGAGACCAGAGCCGATTTGCTATTGCTCAGCATGGTAGACTTTGATGTTATTCTGGGCATGGACTGGCTGTCGGCCCATTATGCTATTCTTGATTATCACGCAAAAACCGTGACGTTAGCTATACCAGGTGTACCGCGAGTAGAGTGGAGGGGTACCTTAGATCATACTTCTAGTAGAGTTATTTCGTTCCTTAAGGCTCAACGTATGGTTGAGAAGGGGTGTGACGCGTATCTAGCTTATGTGAGAGATGTCAGTATTGATATTCCTACAGTTGATTCAGTCCCAATAGTACGAGATTTCTCTGATGTGTTTCCACCTGATCTTCCGGGCATGCCGCCCGATAGAGATATTGATTTTAGCATTGATCTGTTGCCGGGTACTCAGCCCATTTTTATTCCTCCGTACTGTATGGCTCCTCCTAAGCTGAAGGAGTTGAAGGAGCAGTTATAGGAATTGCTTGATAAGGGTTTCATTCGGCCTAGTGTATCACCTTGGTGTGCTCCTGTCTTGTTTGTGAAGAAGAAGGATGGTTCTATGCGTATGTGTATTAATTATCGCCAGTTGAGCAAGGTTACAGTGAAGAACCGTTATCCTTTGCCTCGTATTGATGATCTGTTTGATCAGTTATAGGGTGCTCGTGTATTTTCTAAGATTGACTTGTGTTTAGGCTATCATCAGTTAATGATTCGGGAGCCAAATATCCCGAAGACTGCCTTCAACACTCGGTATGGTCACTACGAGCTCCTTGTTATGTCATTTGGGTTGACCAATGCCCCAGCAGCCTTCATGCATTTGATGCATAGTGTATTCCGGCCATATCTTGACTCATTCGTCATTGTCTTTATTGATGACATTTTGGTATACTCCCGGAGTCGGGAAGATCATGAGCAGCACCTGAGGACAGTGCTTCAGACTTCGAGAGAAAAGAAGTTATATGCTAAGTTCTCGAAATATGAGTTTTGGTTGGATTCCGTGGCATTCTTGGGTCACGTGGTATCTAGTGAGGGGATAAAGGTGGATCCGAAGAAAGTGGAAGCAATGCAGAATTGGCCCAGACCATCCTCAGCTACAGAGATCTGCAGTTTTCTTGGCTTGGCGGGTTATCACCGTCGATTTGCTCAGGAATTTTCATCCATTGCGGCACCTATGACCAGGCTGACCCAGAAGGGTGCTCCTTTCTAGTGGACGGAAGAGTATGAGGAGAGCTTTCAGAAGCTCAAGACAGCTTTAACCACAACTCCAGTTTTGATATTGCCTACCGGTTCGGGGTCTTATACTGTCTATTGTGATGCCTCGAGGATTGGCCTTGGAGCAGTATTAATGCAGGACGGTAGGGTGATTGCCTACGCGTCCAGACAGTTGAAAGTGCATGAGAAGAATTATCCTGTCCGTGATCTTGAGTTAGCTGCTATTGTTCATGCCTTAAAGATCTGGCGTCATTATTTGTACGGTGTGCCTTGTGAGATTTATATTGATCACTAGAGTTTGTAGCATTTGTTCAAGCAGAATGACCTTAATTTGCGCCAGAGGAGGTGGTTAGAGGTGCTAAAGGACTATGACATCACTATCTTGTATCACTCTGGCAAGGCCAATGTGGTGGCCGCTGCTTCGAGTCACCGGGCGGAGAGTTTGGGGAGTTTGGCTTATCTACCAGCAGCAGAGAGGCCCATGGCGATGGATGTTCAGGCCTTAGCCAGCCAGTTTGTGAGATTGGATCTTTCGGAGCCTGGTCGGGTCCTTGCTTGTGTGGTTTCTCGGTCTTCCTTGTTTGATCGTATCCGGGAGTGTCAGTTTGATGACCCTCATTTGCGTGCCCTTAGGGACAAGGTCCTACAGACTGATGCCAAAGATGTGACCATTGGTGATGACGGGGTATTAAGGATGCTGTTGACATCCAATTTTGTCCCACCTTTTTTCTACTTAATTTCCTTGCGCTTCCTAGTCATTAATGCTCTAATAGTGTATTATTACTATTTATTTTATGATTATTTATTATCATTATTATAATTATATTAGTAGTAGTATTGATATCACTGTTAAAAATATTATTAGTAATTATTATCATTATTATTATTATTATTAGTAGTGGTAGTTACTAGTAATACCATAATTATTATTGTTAATATCGTCATTAGTATTAAAAGTATTATATTTTTTATTTATATAAGCTAATTACTTATTTGGAATAATCTATATGTATATCATATTATTATACTGTGTCCAAATTAGCAAGACAAGGAAGCCCAAAGACATTAAAATGAAGAAGGGATTTGCTTTTAAAAATTCAAGATCAAGTCCATGACCTACCAGATCTCGTCCATTTGTTATAGCCCATTTAGATTATTTAGTGCCCACTCCACAATAGCCCAATAACAATATCCACAAACCCAACATTCCTACAATCTAAATTTGCCAGCCCCACTAAGCCTAACCCTAGTTCCTCTTCTCTCTAACAGTCGCTCACACCTATTCCTGTATCTCCCATGGCCAGTTTTAGCAAAGCTCCAAAGTTTTTTCAAACCCAAGTCAGTAATGTTTCACCATTTTCATGCAATCCTTGATAACTCTATACGCGCCTCTCCAACGCCCTCCCCTCCCATCTCTGTCACAAGATTTGGTCAAGCACAAGAGGCCAAAGAACTCTTAAATAAATCAGATTCTTTCTGCATTTTTCATAAGTTTGACTCTCAAACGGCTACAATTCAAAAATTGAAGCAGAGCCCGTGACCCCTTTCTTTTGAATTTCAAATCCTGCCCAAAAACCGAACCCTAGATTGATTTCGCCTATAAATACTCCTAAAAACTTTAGCCGAATCATCTTTTGAATCGGGTAAAAATAGACAAGTTAACCACAATCGAAATCTCTATTATTTTCGTCAAAAAATGATTTAAAAAGTTAGCTCTCTGTGGTCTCTCGGTTCAGTTCGCTCAAACTAGTTTTAGATTCGATCTCGTCCATGAGGGAGTAGATCTGAAACTTCTCAAGCTCCTATTCACTGCACCATAGAAGGTTAGTCTTCGAGTTTTTCCATCATTTCTTTAATTTCCTTCTGGATATGAGTTGTATTTGCTGCTTGATATCTGTTTGGTTCATTTGTTGTTAAAAAAATAATGGTCGCAGCGACTATTGTTATCCGAGTTTTGATGTTGTAGAGATTATGATTGTAGGAGATGATTACTCGCTTAGTTTATATTTCTATTTTTATGTGTTTAAAAGAAAATGTTTCGTCAGTTTATATACATATGCACCTGAATAGAAAAAAATGCATTAACATGTCTAAATGACTCTTGTGTGCTTATCGTTTAAGTTAAAAAGGATTAAGAATACAAACTTATTCCACTGCTGTAGATATCATGTCCTTAGGAACTCATTGTTATAGTTTGAAAAGACATTGAGTTAAGAAACTTGGTATGGTTTCATGCTTTAAAGATTCTGAGAGTTATTAAAAGGAATTTGTTTGTTAGATACCATGACTTAGGATTTCACTGTTGATATGAAGATTCTTAAGTTTCCATGTTGGCCCAAGTTCAGTTGAAGTTTTGAAGTTTTGAAGATTGACAAATGAACTCAGTAATGGACCTGGTCCATCTGGTGAAACACAGTGTTTATCAACCATTGCATATGAGATGCACGTGAGGAAGATATACCGTAGAGATCAAGCAACAGTATCTTCTGAACTAAATCGAAAAGATTGCAGTTGGGATAAGGAGAACAGTCTCCTTATGAGGAGAGAACACAATCCTAATCTAGGATAAGGGTTGGAGTTTGTATTGGTCAAGGACTCAAAATCGTATAAGGATAAGCAATAGAGTCTCAATCAAACTCTAAATACTAACTCAATAAATAACTGAGTTTGTTCTCTTTTACAGGAATTGCACATACGCAGAAGTAAAACATAATTGAGAGCAAAAGAGCAAGACTGTTTTAGCAAGCAATAGAAACAAACTATAACTGATTTAATGAGCCATTCGCAGTTTCACAGTCTGAATTTGTTCATACTTACACATGCATGGCTTAATCTTTGAGACAAGCATATGACTACTGGCAGGATCAACCAGGTAGCATTCCTCATTGACGCCGGCGTCGCATGAGCATGGCCGACCCAAAGGGCACGTCCAAGTCCAAGACGAGCACGGCCGTCATTCGTAAGGAGCATTCTTTGGGCAGATAGGAGCCAATGAAGACCCCATGCCCATTGCGTTTACCGAATCCGAGAGTCCGAGCATACTAGTCCTGGTACCAAGCCATCGCAGGGCGAAGCAAGGACGACTTGGGACACAACTGCAGCTTTGGGTTCACCCCGCACGTCGAANTGGAAGATATTGTGCTTAAACTCTATTATTTGAACAGTGATGTTTATGACCTAATTAAATCTCGCCCTTAATGATAAGTTAAAATTTTAAGTGTTGATATTTCTGCTGAGTTCCGCAGGTTCTCTGCTCAGTAAAAGCACAGAGTTTGTCATCATCAAAAAGGGGGAATTTGTTGGCCCAAGTTCAGTTGAAGTTTTGAAGATTGACAAATGAACTCAGTGATGGACCTGGTCCATCTGGTAAAACACAGTGTTTATCAACCATTGCATATGAGATGCACGTGAGGAAGATATACTGTAGAGATCAAGCAACAATATCTTCTGAACTAAATCGAAAAGATTGCAGTTGGGATAAGGAGAACAGTCTCCTTATGAGGAGAGAATACAATCCTAATCTAGGATAAGGGTTGGAGTTTGTATTGGTCAAGGACTCAAAATCGTATAAGGATAAGCAATAGAGTCTCAATCAAACTCTAAATTACTAACTCAATAATAATTGAGTTTGTCTCTTTACAGGTATTGCACATACGCAGAAGTAAAACATAATTGAGAGCAAATAGCAAGTCTGTTTTGAAAGCAATATATGTGAGATATAAGTGTGCACTCCTGAAGCTACTTGAACGAGAGAGAAGAACCAGTTCCATTGTGTTTATTCTTATTCTAGTTCAATTATAGTAGGAATTTCTATTTGTATCTTTCAGCTTATTTAGAAGCAATTGTATTAGGTACTTTGAGTATTCAAGTTAGAGTTAACTTGAAAGTGTCGCAACAGTTGAGGCTGTGCACCACACTGGGATTAGAGTTAATCCTTAGGTTTACAAAGAGTTTTTGTAAATGCTGTTTTGGCTCAGTGATTTTAGTGGAAGTTTGGGAAAATCCTACTGAGTAGTAGGTCGTGGCTTTTTCACCTTTTGAGCCAGGTGTTTTCCACGTAAAAATCTCTGTGTTCTTTAGTTTATGCATTTATTATTCCGCAAACTGCAATAGTTAGAACACCTAGAAGAACCAGGTTCTTCTAGAGCGAAAATTGGGTACAACACAAATCACCCCCCCTCTTGTGTGGTATTGACATTTAGAACATCAATTGGTATCAGAGCAGGTTATCCTTGAAGAGGTTAACACCTTAGGAAAGATCAACATGAGTGCACCACCTGGAAACTGGGAAGGGCAATCATGGGAGAAGACTATGAGCTCTGGGACATCATCACCGAGGGTCCTCTAGCCACAACAAAGAAAACTGCTGAAGGGTTGGATGTTCCAAAGACAAGAGCTGATTGCACTACTGAAGACTTAAAGAAGTGGGAAAAGAATGCTAAGGCCAAGAAGTGGCTAGTATGTGGACTTGGTCCAGATGAGTACAGCAGGATCCAAAGTTGTACCACTGCCAAGGAAATTTGGGACACCTTACAAGTGGCCCATGAAGGAACACCTCAGGTGAAGAGGTCAAGAGGAACACTGCTATATTCTCAATATGAGAATTTTACTATGAAGGATGGAGAAACCATCCAAGAGATGTATACCAGGTTCACTACACTGACAAATGAACTTGAGTCTCTTGGAAGGTTTATCCTGGAAGAAGACAAGATTGAGAAGATCTTAACTAGAGTTCTGCCAATTTCCTGGGAAAGCAAAATCACAGCCATTCAGGAATCCAAGAATATTGCTACCCTAAAATTGGATGAACTGATTGAAAATCTGAGTGCCTATGAATTGAGAAGGCAGACTATGAAGATGGATGCTCCAAAGAAAGAAAGAAGTCTGGCTCTCAGAATTTCAGAAGGATCAGATCTTGAAGATGATGAGATGGCTATGATAACCAGGGATATAAAAAAGTATCTTATGAGAGGAAAGGTTCCTTCAAGAGGAATAACCTCCAACAAATCTCGGGCTCCCGAGAAGCAGACTAATGATGGTTGCTATAAGTGTGGTAAGACAGATCACATGATCAAGAATTTCCCTCAATGGGAGATTGAGTGGAAGAAGAAAGAGCTGAACGGAGAACTAGGAAGAAGGAACAGGTCAACCAAAAGGACAAAGGTTCAACTAAAGCTATGGTTAGCTGCATGGGGAGAAACTCAGATGAGGGCTCAGAGATGAAGCTGAAGATGAGAAAGCTCGTCATGGCCATCGGAGAATCAGAGGATGAATCAGGAGTAAGTACCTACATCTTAAAGAAAAGATTAAATTTTTGTCTAAAGGAAGGTTGGCTGAGCTATTATTGGACTTCATTGTGAGTCTGAATAATAAACAGTGAGAAAGATGTTCTGTCTTTGGGAAATGTGTTATCCTAGAAGCAAATGCAAAAGGATAGAGTCTAGGGCTGATGAGAGTGACAACACAAATGCTGAGTTGAAGAACTAGGTTCATGACTTGAAAATAATGTCCTACTGTAACTCAGATCTGAAAATATTAAACTGAAATTAGGACAGAAAAGAAAATGGTTGATCAATCATTTCTACACGCGACATACCGACATCTGAAGAAAATCTAGGAAAATGAAAGATGAACTAATATAAGAAAGATGAATTGATTAAGGCCGCTAAAGGGAAGATTAGGAAAGGTAAGCATGAACTAAGACAGAACATGCAAATAGACAAGGCTTCTGATGCATCTCTCCTGGCTGCAAGAACATCACAGCGCACAGAGAGGACTTGGGTTTTGGGACAACAAGCTCCAAAAATGGGATCCCAAAACAAAGTACCTCACACTTCCTAAAAATAAGATCTGCACAACACCACTGTGTAAGAACTGGCCCATTACAAAAATGAATGCAATGCAAAAGAAAAGGCAGTCAAAAGAACAAAGCCTTTGGGTTCAAAGAAAACTACAAACTGCCTGGTTGGGCAAAGAAAAATTTAATTCATCCTTTTGCCCAATAGAAAGGGACCCAAACTAGTTTTGGGTTGCCTAAGACTAACCCATGATTTCATTTTGCAGGTCCAAAGTGAAAGGGGAGTAAGCCAAATATGGTACATGGATAGTGGCTGCTCAAAAATATGAACTGAACAAGGAA
>NW_017672085.1:0-3390 GCF_001879085.1 Nicotiana attenuata
AATAAAGTCACACCAGAATGAGAATAAATAACAATTAAATATGCAATGCAACACATAAACCGGTACCTCCAGTACCCCGCTGCGGTCGTGCAGCCCGCTCCATTTATTTAACGTCGACGACGCTCACTGGTGGTGTGCAGACTCCAGGAGGGGCCCCTTACGGCCCAAGAGCAATAATAAGTCATCTCGTGGCATCAAACAGGCCCTTGGCCTCATATCAATATCATTATAATACTGCTGCGGCGTGCAGCCCGATCCCATACTCAATCCAAAAATCACACAATAGTATAAAAATATTCAGCCCAAACTTCATTTAAAAATATTAACTTAATTTCTAATTTAAGAAAAAGGCTGAGATTTCAAACACAGTATTAAATACCAGGACTGAGTTTAATATTTATAAATATGGTAAGAAACCATTAAAATAATCCCTGAAGGATTCAAGTAGTTGGCACAAAGCCCAATTATGACAATTAATCCATTGTTATAAGGATATTACAAATCTACAATCAAATAGGTACCAATTTTATTAAGCGGGACAGACCAAGTCACAGTCCCTGACGGTGCTCTACCCCACGCCCGTTATCCGGCGTGCAAGTCACCTCACATAGCACTACGATGTGCAAATTCGGGGTTTCAAACCCTCAACACAGCATTTACATTTATTACTAACCTCAAGCCGGCCAAAGTCCTAGCTTGCTATGCCCTTGCCTTTCGAATTCACCTCTTCGCGCGTCGAATCTGACCAAAACCACAACGAATAATTACCGGATTCCTTATCTCGCCCCGGGCCCACTTCTCGAAAAATTATAAAATTCACATCACCAGATTCTTTATCTCGCCACGAGTCCATGCATATAAAGAACACCAAAATCGGAGTCCAAATGACCCCTCAAATTCCCATTTTTGTTCTCTTAGGTTTCAAGCCCTAAACCACCATTTTTGACCCTAATTCCTTGAGTTTTCAGTGAAATTTCATGTATTTGCATGATAAAATTGTGTTCTAAGTCCAAGAATGCTTACCTGATCGAAGCCCTTGAATTTCCTCTTCAAAATCGCTCAAGAACACCCCAAGTCCGAAGTCAAAATATGTGTTCTGTAAATATTTCGCGAAGGGAATTAAAACCCTTTCTGACCAGTTATTTCCGCATCTGCGGCTACATAGCCGCATCTGCGACTTCCGCTTTTGCGATGGGGAGCCGCTTGTGCGGACAAGACCGCTTCTGCGGTTACTAGACCGCTTCTGCGGTCTCGCATTTGCGATTCCTTTTACGCAGGTGCGGTTTCCTTTAGCCTTCCAAAATTCCGCATCTGCGATCCTACTGTCGCATCCGCGACTTCGCAGATGCGGTCAGCATCTCCGCACCTGCGATGCCTGTCGCTTCTGCGGTTCTTGACTCGCTTCTGCGGTCCCATTTCCGCAGGAGCGAAAATACCAGAAGCAGCACAGGTTCTGCAATCTCCTAAGTTCAAAACTTCCCGTTAGCCATCCGAAATCACCCCGAGGCCCTCGGGACCTCAACCAAAAATACAAACATGATCCAATACCTTATTCAAACTTGCTCCAATCATTAAAACACCTCAAACAACACTAAAACCATCATTTCTCATCGAATTCAAGCCTAAGTTCTTCTAAAACTTCCGAAACACGCATCCGATCAGAAACCCAACCAAAACACCTCCGAATAACCTGAAATTTTGCACACACATCCAAAATCACCTAACGAAGCTATAGCAACTCTCGGAATCTCATTCCGACCCCCGGATCAAAATCTCACTTACCAACCGGAATTTGCCAAAATACTAACTTCGCCAATTCAAGCCTAATTATACACCGAACCTCCAAAATTAATTCCGATCGCACTCCCAAGTCACAAATCATCCCCCGAAGCTAACCAAATCATCGGAATTCAAATCCGAGCCCTCTAACACAAAAGTCAACATCCGGTTGACTTTTCCAACTTAAGCCTTCTTAAAAGAGACTAAGTGTCTCATTTCTTATCAAAACCATTCCAAACCAACTCTAACACATCAAATACTGATAATGAAACATGAAGAAGCATAACATGGGGGAAACGGGGCGGTAACTCACGTGACGACGGGTCGGGTCGTCACACTATGGCAGGAGCCAAAGGGTCACTTTAGCCACCCTACTAAAAGCAAGCTACTAGTACCCTACAAAATATCTAAATTTCAGATTTTAACAACACCAATATCAACCTATTGATTCAAATTAAACCAAGTATTAAAACATGTAATTAATTTTCAACACATGTATTATGAACCAACATGAGCAAACAAAAATTAACTATTAAAGCCAAACGGAACGCACAATATCGCTGAAGCGATTTAACAAAGACAAACATAATCAGAAATGGATTAAAATAAATAAACAAGACAGAAACTAACTCTAAACTAAAAACCCAAAAAAAAACCAGAAAATTAATAACGGGGCGGGGATTGCGATTTTACCATATACTCGAGCATCCGGGAGACGACGATAGGCAGTGGTTCGACTTTCGAGCAAGCTTCTATTGTTGATATTCTTGAAACCAAAAAATTCCGGTGAATCCGAGTCCGGTTTCAATAATATCAACGACACAACCTTGCTCGAGGCCGGTTAGAGAAAAGAAACGGGCGGCAGTGGCGGCGGCGCTAGGGCAGTGGCGGCGGCGCTAGGGCGGCGTGGTTTTTTTTGATGTTTTCAGTCGGAGATATAGAAAGAGGGGGAGAAGAGGAGGCCGGTGGTGTGAAATTTTTGGAGTTTGGGGTGGTGGGCGGCGGCTAGGGTTTCGGTCAGGCTTAGATCTACGGAGATTGGTGGAGATTTGGAGGATATGAGTGGTATAGGTAGAAAGAGGAGGAAGAGGGGAAGAGATGGTGAAATTTTGGGGTGGATTGGAGGGTTGCCGCCGGCGGCGGCGATTTCCGGCCGGCGGCGGTAGGGCGGCGGCTGGCGGAGCTGAGAGGGAGAGAAGAGAGAGTGATGAGAGAGGAAGAAGAAAGGAAATAAGGGAAAAATGGGGGAAAATTTTGGGGGGTTTTAGGCTTTAAATACCTAGGGTGAAGATCAAACTAGGACCGTTGGATCAAGTCAAGATGGGTGGCCAAGATTAAATCTTGATCACTTAATGAAACGACGTAGTTTTGAGGCAAAACTACGTAGTTTTAAACCCTTTGAATGGCAGCCCTTTATCTTGCACTCTTGGCCACTTTTTCTTTCAAATTTGGCCAAATTTCTTTCTTAATCCTACTTATTAAACTAAATTTACACAAACAAATAAATTAATTAACTAACTTATTCAAATGATCAATTAACTAGATTGATTCACCTATTGAAAAGTTAATCGATTTCTAAAATGCACAAATGAAGGAAGAACTATTATTTTT
>NW_017672085.1:3680-89380 GCF_001879085.1 Nicotiana attenuata
AGAATAAAAAGACATGGCAAAAATTAAGCATTTACAGTATCATCTTTAGAAAAGGCCACTCAACTGAATCATATGCCTTTCTTATGTCAACTTTGATCAAACATCTTGGTGAGACCCCTTTCTGAGTATATCCTTTAACCAATTCATGGGCAATAATAACATTATCCAATATATTCCTCCCCTCAATAAATGTTGATTGAGCAGGTCCAACAATATAGTCGACCACAGTCTTTAATTTTGTTGTTAGAATCTTTGCAATGAGTTTATAGATTGTAGTACAACATGCTATGGGTCTAAACTCCTTAACAGATGTAGGGCTATTTACTTTGGGTACTAGTGTAATTGTAGTGCAGTTCATGCTTCTCAGCATCTTCCCATTTTCAAAAAATTCCTGAACAGCTTGTTTAACTTCACCTCCAACAAGGTTCCAGTGTGCTTTAAAGAATTCAGCAGGGAAACCATCTATACCTGGAGCTTTGTCATTAGGCAAATCTTTGAGGGCCTGATCACTATCCTATTCTGTTATTGATCCGTTGAGCTCTTTTTGTTGTTCCTTAGTGAGGCAAGGTCCATTTCTGGCTGTATCTATATCAATACATGGCAATTCACCAGCACACTCTCCTAACAAAGATTTAAGGAAACCTGTAAACTCTTTCTCTATCATTTTTGGTTCAGTAATTCTGGTTCCTTGATCATTGTAGATTAAACCAATTCTGTTTCTGGCCTGCCTTGCCTTTTAGATGCGCATGAAAGAATTTGGTATTTTGGTCTCCATCTCTTATCCACATTGCTCTGGACTCTGACGCATCACTTGTTCATTAATTCCTTCCCACTTTTCTATCTGCACTAGCAGCTCTTTCTCTTCTGAAATCAGCTGATCATTAAATGGATCCACGTCAAGTTTCCCTTGAGTAGTCTGCAATTGTACCCTCATATTGTCTAGCTTCCTCTCTAAAGATGACACCTCTTTGTTCAACTGCCCTACTTTGTCTTTTAGCCTCTGTAATTTCACCCAAATAGAGTACATAGTATGCCCCTGTATTTGTTGACACCACACTTCATTCACAACTTTCTCAAATTCGTTATTATGCAATAGCACATTATATACTTTGAATGGCTTTTGCAAATAGGACTTGACTACTATTGTGTTCATTTGTTTCTATTCTCAAATTTTACTAAGATAAGTATTGTTACAAGTGATATCTACCATTAGGTTTTGAAATAGTAATAATTATCGTTAAAAAATATTTATCATTTATTTGTCATAATTTAATTACCTTAGTATAATTTAGAGCAATACCTAAATTACCATAATGCATATCTATCTATATCTAACTAACATAACCCTAAAGTTACATGATAATTTTATATCATTAATAATATTGAACTTACAATAAAAAATATTTTAGAATTTAAGCAAGAGATAAAGAGACATGGTTGATAAGCTTCAATGACACTAACAATTCTGCAAATACAACAGTCCAAAATCAAATATTAGATGGATATTTTACTCTTTAAAAATAGTTTTTTATTGAATTCAATTATAATTACAGTTAAACATTTAAAATTGTAGATGAGTTAGTACTAAGAATTTGAGTAAATTTTTTTTTCCAAAATAATAATTATTATGTTTTTAGAACTAATAGCAAAAAAATAATTCAAATCACTTCTTTTTAAAACTATTCATATATGAAAAATTATTATTCAAGTTGATAAAACTCATATATACATAAATTTATTTCTATAACAAAACATTGGCAAAAAGCGAAACTGGAGATAGAGCAAAATCGATTATAGCAAATTGGTTTAGTGCAAACTTGAAGCGATAAGGATGAAACAATAGAAGACAAAATGTATTCTAAATGAGTTGTATTTTTCTTCATTCAATCTAAAGAATAGCAATTCCCCATATATTTTATACATTATTTCTTGTAAAATATCAACTCAACGGCGTATGCAATACGAGAAAACAATAATAATAAGGCATTCGAGGACTTATATGAGGCGGATTACTTTTTAAATTTTTTTAACTCAAACATATTATATAGATTTGTAAGACAGAGAGAGATATTTTTCAAAATTGTATATTCATGAATATAGGATACACGCGGAAAGCGCGTACCAATAGACTATTTTTTATTAAATAGATGGAGACAGACTTTTTTTGGTAAAAAGAAACTAATATTATTACTAAAAGAGTTTCTTAAATAATTTGACTTTTCAAATAGGACTTAGATACGGAATTCATCTTTTTGGTTAATAGAATTTCTTTATAATCTTTTGTTAATTTATCACTAAACAGGATTAGCGATGAATTTTTAATATTTAATTGCATAATCTGTCCATTGCTTATTCTTTTGTTTTTATGGTTGACCTGTCCAGAATACATAGTACCTAGCTAGATGGATGATCATTTTGATATGCAAAACAAAAAAAGAGATACATAACAGATCATTGATCTTCCAAAATTGTGTTGGTTGTTTTCCTACTTAGCTTGACAAATGGTTACTTTGTTGACTAATAAAATAGGATGAATATTCATTTTCGCAAGAGCTTATATTTTTAAAATTTTTATTTTCAAGAGCTTATACAACAACAATAACAATATACCCAGTAAAATTCTACTAGTGGGGTCTGGAGAGGGTAGTTAGTACGCAAACTTTATCCCTACCGCGCGTAAGGATAGAGAGGCTGTTTCCGGGAGACCCCCGGCTCAACAGAAGAGATATAGGGTATTCATGCACGTATCCTAAATTTAGTTATACTAGTCTTAGGGTACGCGCTTTGCGCGTGTACCCTATATAAGTGAATATACGATCTTAAATAAATTAAGTAATTATTAGTAAATAATGTGTTTAAGTTATTGAACAAAAGTTAAAAGAAAATATAAGTTCCTAAAATTGATAAATATTGATCCAAGTTAGCTAGTACAATAAATAAAATACGGCCCTGTAAAAGTCCTTATATGCTTTATTGTAATTTTTGATGACTTATGTAGGAATGTAAGATGAAAAGTATTGTATTTTTGTTACCTAATAGTATACTGAAAACAAGTAACAAATGATACTGTGATATAGCTAATTTTGCTCTATTTTCTAATTTCTTTCACCGCTAGTGCTCTTCTTGTGGAAATGAATTTATGTAACTTAGGAGTTTTATCAACATAAAAAATAATTTACTTACATGAAGATTTTGAAAAAGAATTGAATTAGATTCTTTTCTAATTAGTTAATTCAAAGATTTTAATTTTTTTTTCTGCATTGGGGCTTTGTGCTGCTAAAATAACATAGAAAATATAGATAATTTTTAACTCCATTCCTACTTGAACAATAATATTTCTCTTAATTAAGTTTTGAATAATATTTCAAAATCACATTCGATAATTAAAAAAACATTTAATTAAATGCAGATCACTTACTTTTAATAGTTACAATCTATAAAAGTTTCCGCTTATAAGGATAAGTTCCTTATTAAGAAGAATGAATATCTAAACATATTTTATATGAAAATTACCGTGAAAAACTATAAGGAAACAAAAAAGTCTTACATAATACGTGTTTCATACACAAAAGGATTTAAATACTTAACATAATGCATTTAATTAAATTTACATACTGGATTTATAAGTTGTTTCTTGTGGCCCTACGTCATTTTCTCTGCTTATATAAATGATTCTCTTGAACATAAATGAATTATAAATTTGTCTTGATTTGTGTAATTTTGCAAAAAGCTTGAGTTAGATGCGTTGATTCACTGAGGCGTTGTAAGGATTTAAATCCCTAAATATTAGGGGTTACTACCCAATTCAAATAAAGAAAGATTTAATTACCACAATTTTTGTTAAAATCCTAAATATTAGGAAAAGATAAAATTTTAATTGATATTAAAATCCTAAATTTTGGAAAATAATTAAATGACAAGTTTGTCCAATATAAAATCTATTTTTAAGGGGTAAAAAAGGCGAACGACATTTTGTTAAAGGCCTTCGTGCTTTTAATATAGTATACTAGACAAAATTGTATCAATATTCTAAAGAGTAACATATAAAGTATTATAATTATATTAATTAATTTTAAAATCTTAAATATTAGGACTTCCTATATTGTTCAAATAAGGAAAGGATTGAAAGAATATGTAGGAAGATTTACTTAAAACTAACTTAAATTGTTTATATATTACAGCACAATTTATTACTATTAATATCAATATATAAATTGGATAGTGTAATTGTACTTTTGATTTAATAAGGGTATATATTATATATTATAACATGTAAAAAAACTTAAAGCATATTGTAATATTTATTATTACTATAAACTGTTATTATTTTGAAAATATTGGCATGTCGTGTCGTTTGTAAACTTACTTAAAGATATTTTCTTACTAATGTGCCTATAAGTTTCGTTTAGATTGTATAATCTACTTCAATTTTTAAAAACATAAGACGTATCTATTTTTATTAGTAAATATCTAATGTATGTGTAGGAAAGATGTTATATTAATTTACACAAAAAAAATAAGAAACAAATTTATGTAACCTAAATATTAGGAGTTTATTCAAAGTTCAAATAAGGAAATTTAATAATCAAAAGTTTAGTTGATTTTGAAGTCCTAAATATTAGGAAATTAACTTAAATTATAGTATTGTCCAATATAAAATCTATTTTGAAGGGTAAAAAGGGCGAACTACATTTCGCTAAGGGTATTCGTGCTTTTAATTTAGTAGAGATATAGATAGATAAATATAATATACATTAATTTTAGTTTACATTATTGGAGAAGCAATTATTTTGATTAATTCTTCAAAAAAGATCCAATATCCGCCCTAGCCGACCCATTTAACCGACCCATTTACCCGGAATAACAAAAAAAGAAGAACAGCGTAATCCCAATAAGAGCTACAGAAAAACTTTCCACTCTTCGTATGCGTGCACATTGCCTCTATCGCTAAGCTCGCACTTCTGCTTTCAGCTTCAAAGGTGGCTATCTCTCTCCTATACGCACCATTCCATATACAACACAGAAAGAAAGCTAAACAAAGAGAAGAGAGTTCCAATCATGGCGGACGTTACGTCTATGGGAGAAATCACAGCCATAGCCGCTAGGATTGGTGTGGATCTTTCCCAAATCGATCTTGACTCCATTCATCTTCCTCCTGGTGAAGATTGTGGCATACCCAGGTCTTAAATCTTGACTTTCCCTTTTTTTTTTTTTTGTGTTTCTGCATTTTTATGATTTATATATGCGCTTTTTATGTGGTGATGCTTATGGGTTTCCTTTATTTGCTGTAAAGTTTGGGTCTTTTTAATTTATTTTGAGTTTGAGTTTATTGTTTTGGTTCATATGCTTTGAAGATTAGAAATTTCTAGTGTTTTGTTGGGTTTTTGAGTTTGTTGGTTTTATTTATGTTTATATCCAGTTCAATATGCTAATTTTTTGATGGACGTATATGTCTGGGATTCTTTTCTATGCTGTGAAGTTTGGATTTTGTCAATGTTCTTCTATTGAGTGTGCAAGGCCTGTTAATATGTTGTGAAGATTACTTTTAGTTTTTTCTTGGGTTTTGCGTACTCACTACCCTCCCCAGACCTCACTTGTGGGATTTCACTTTGTTGTTGTTGTTGGATTTTGAATATGTTGAGTTTTGCATTTGCAGAGTCTTGAATATGTTGAGTTATAGATTCATTACCATTTAAAAAACCTTGATTTATATATGGATTTTTATGTGTTTTTGCATTCTCCTTGAGTTCTGTTCATATGTTGATAAGATATAGTTTTTAGCGTCTCTATTGGGGATTTGATATCTCCATTTGTATTTTCAGACACTGGGTAATACCTTAATTTATATATGAATTTTTATGTGTTTCTGCTTGGTTTCGTTTCTTTTGTTTGAAGTTTAGGTTCTTTTGGTTTGTAATTGTGGTTTTGTTTGAAGTTTAGGTTCTTTTGGGTTTGTAATTGTGGTTTTGGTTCATACCGATAAAGAAAGGGTTTGTAGAGTTTAAATTCTCTTTGGTTCATATACTATGAAAATGCGCTTTGTAGCTTTTCCTTTGGTTTTGAATTTGTATGGTATTTGGATATTATCAGTGATGATGATGACTTAATGGAGGAGGACCCCTTGGAGTTTGATGCTGGTTTTGGGAACATACTGGTGGTGGACAATCTTCCTGTGGTGCCTAAAGAAAAATTTGAGAAGTTGGAAGGAGTAGTTCGGAAAATTTACAGCCAACTTGGTGTTATTAAGGAGGATGGTCTCTGGATGCCTGTTGATCCTGAGACTCAGAAAACCCTTGGGTACTGCTTCATTGAGTATAATACTCCTCAGGTACTCCATTTTTTTTCTCTTTAGCAGCTACAATGTATCTCATTTCTTTAGACAATGCGTGAGACTTGCAACGGAATTGTGGAAGATGTTAACCAGTGTCATGTTGCTATATTTTTCTGCTTTAGGAAGCTGAGCTGAGTAAGGAGAAGACACATGGATACAAGTTAGATAGGTCGCATATATTTGCTGTTAACATGTTTGACGACATTGAGAAATTCCTGAAAGTTCCCGATGAGTGGGCTCCACCAGAGATCAAGCCTTATGTTCCAGGGGTTAGGCTCTTCATCAGCTGTCTTTTCCTCCGGCGAGCACTATGTGTCTTAAATATTAGTTTTTCATTCATCTGCTAATATTGAGATGTTTGTATCCTGGCAGGAGAATCTGCAACAGTGGCTTACTGATGAGAAAGCTAGAGACCAGTTTGTGATTCGGGCTGGCAATGACACAGAGGTCCTCTGGAATGATGCAAGACAGTTGAAGCCTGAGCTTGTTTACAAACGTACTGTAAGTGAACTTATTTCCTCTTTGTGCTCATTTAGCTATCCATTCATGGGGGGTTTTTGTTACTGTTTAGTGTCTCATATTTTCAGAATTCGAAATGGGTCTTGTACAAAAACTGTTTCTTTAAAAGATATTTTTTTCTTTTATGAAGATGGGTAATTACTGAACTTTTGCTAACGATGTCTCTTTGAGTTCAGTTCTGGACTGAGAGTTTTGTTCAATGGTCCCCTCTGGGAACGTATTTGGCAACAGTTCACAGACAAGGTGCTGCAATTTGGGGTGGTGCCACCACTTTCAACCGTCTGATGCGCTATGCACATCCACAGGTTAGTTTCTATTTATTTTCTAATTAACCTTTGCAGGTGTTTTGTGACTTACCTCTGCTGGCTTTAAATTCAGGTAAAGCTGATTGATTTCTCCCCTGGTGAGAGATATCTGGTGACATACAGCAGCCACGAGCCAAGTAACCCCCGTGACACTCATGTAAGTCTGAGCTTTATTGTGTTTGTGTATCTGATTGTGGCCATACTGGATTGTCTCTAACTTAGATTTCTTTCAGAGGGTTGTGCTAAATATTTTTGATGTGAGAACTGGGAAAGTGATGAGAGATTTCAAGGGAAGTGCCGATGAATTTGCAGTTGGAGGAACTGGAGGTGTTACTGGTGTGTCGTGGCCAGTTTTTAGGTGAGATTTGATCCTATTGTAAGAGACGCTTTCTATCCTTCTCTGCTACCTGTTGGTAAAGTTATACCTAACATTTGCAAACTCTTACATGCTTGAGTTCATACACGATTCGTCAGAAATATAATGAAAAGTGGGGCTGGAATACTTTCTTAACTTTCTTTTTGAGATGATTTCAGGTGGAGTGGTGGTAAAGAAGACAAGTACTTTGCAAGAATAGGAAAGAATGCCATCTCTGTTTATGAAACAGAGACCTTCTCTCTTATTGACAAGAAATCTATTAAGTTTGAAAATGTTATGGATTTTACCTGGTCGCCAGCAGATCCATTTCTTGCACTTTTTTTCCTGAATGCGGAAATCAACCTGCCAGGGTTTCTGATAAAACTTTTATGCAAGTCATCACTAATTTGGAGGAACTACTTATATTTTCATTTGAATTAAACCTTTATTAAATTGACAGGTCAGTCTTGTGCAAATCCCAAGCAAAGAGGAGTTGAGGCAGAAGAATCTCTTCAGTGTTAGTGATTGCAAAATGTATTGGAAAAGCAATGGAGACTACCTTGCTGTCAAAGTTGACCGGTACTCGAAGACTAAGAAAAGCACTTACACTGGATTTGAGCTGTTCAGAATCAAAGAACGGGACATTCCGATTGAGGTTTTGGAGCTTGACAACAAGAACGACAAAATTATTGCATTTACCTGGGAGCCAAAGGGTCACAGATTTACTATTATCCATGGTGACAACCTTAGGCCAGACATCAGTTTCTACTCTGTGCGGCCTGGCACTAACACGGGCCGTGTTTCAAAGCTGACAACTCTTAAGGGAAAGCAGGCTAATGCTCTCTACTGGTCACCTGGAGGTCGCTTCCTTATTTTGGCTGGACTGAAAGGTTTCAATGGGCAGTTGGAATTGTTTGATGTCGATGAGCTTGAAAAAATGGCATCTACTGAGCATTTTATGGCCACAGATGTTGAATGGGATCCTACTGGAAGGTATTGAATTTTGCTCTTTCATTAGTTTTGCCCTGAGACACCTTCGTATTTGGTTCTTATACTTTTTGCTTTATTGTGCATTTCAAGGTATGTAGCAACATCAGTTACCTCAGTTCATGATATGGAAAATGGATTCAACATTTGGTCTTTCAATGGAAAGCTGTTGTATAGGATACTTAAGGATCATTTCTTCCAGGTAACAGTCTTTCCATACATTGTTCACTGTACTTGGTCCTACTTTTGGCCTATAAGCGACTTGGTCACACTGCTCGAAATATTCTGCCTCCTAAATTGTTACTATATGTTTGGGATGTTTTCTGATTCTGGAGAGCGGTTCAGTTAGAGTTGGGCACTCAGATTGAGTTGAGCACAACGTTTCTTCCTAAGACGGACAGGCAGTCCGAGCGGACCATTCAGATTTTGGAGGATATGCTCCGAGCCTATGTCATTGACTTCGGAGGATCGTGGGATCAGTTCTTGCCTTTAGCAGAGTTTGCCTACAACAACAGCTACCAGTCGAGCATCCAAATGGCTCCTTATGAGGCGTTGTATGGTAGGCGATGTCGATCTTCGGTTGGATGGTTTGAGCCGGGGGAGGCTCGGTTGTTGGGTACGGATCTGGTTCAGGAGGCCTTGGACAAGGTCAGGATTATTCAGGATAGGCTTCATACGGCTCAGTCCAGGCAGAAGAGTTATGCAGACCGCAAGGTTCGAGATGTTATTTTTATGGTTGGTGAGCGGGTATTGCTCCGAGTGTCGCCTATGAAGGGCGTGATGAGATTCGGGAAGAAGGGCAAGCTTAGCCCTAGGTTCATTGGTCCATTTGAGATCCTTGATCGAGTGGGAGAGGTGGCTTATAGACTTGCATTGCCTCCTAGCTTATCAGCCGTGCATCCAGTATTTCATGTGTCCATGCTTCGGAAGTATCACGGCGATCCGTCCCACGTGTTAGATTTCAGTACTATCTAGTTGGACAAGGACTTGTCTTATGAGGAGGATCCGGTAGCTATTCTAGACCGGCAGGTTTGTCAGTTGAGGTCGAAGAGTTTTCCTTCGGTTCGTGTTCAGTGGAGAGGTCAGCCTCCTGAGGCATCGACCTGGGAGTCCGAGTCCGTTATGCGGGACCGTTATCCCCATCTTTTCCCCGATTTAGGTACTTCTTTTTTTTGTCTGTTCGAGGACGAACGGTTATTTTAGAGGTGGAGAATGTGACGACCCAAAGTGTCATCACCTGTTTTAATTGAATTATGTGACTCCAAGGCCTTGAAAACCTCGTTTAGAGTTGCCTCTACTTGCGTGCGCAGTCCGGGCACGTAGCCGGAAAGCTTGAATGTAGAATTTTGTGAAAAATGTTAAGTTTTGACTTTAAAATGAATAAATTTGACTTCGGTCAATATTTTGGGTAAACGGACCCGTAATATGACGGTCTCGGAGGGTTCGTAGGAAAATATGGGAATTGGGCGTATGCCCGAAATCGAATTCAGAGGTCCCAAGCCCGAGAAATGAATTTTTTAAGTGAAATTGTTTTCCGAAATTATTTAAGGAAACTTGAAATGAAAACGGATTAGAAAGTGATGGTATCGGGCCCGTATTTTGGTTCCGGCGCCAGGTACAGGTCTTATTTGTGATTTGAGTCGTTCCTGTGAAGTTTGATAAAAAACGGACGTCGTTTGACGTGATCCAGACCCTAATTGGGAAATTTGATGTTTAAAGGAATCTTGAGAAATTTTATTGATCTTGAGGCTTAATTCGATGTTCATGAGGTTACATTGGTGATTTGATCACACGAATATGTTCGTAGAATGTTTTTAAGGTAGTGTGCATACTTGGGTTGGAGTTTCGAGGGCTCGGATGAGTTTCGAGTAAGTTCTGGGATGCATTAGATTTAAAAGATCAGATGTTGCGGGTTCAGGAAATATTACAGGTCTTTGAACCCGTTGATGCGGTCCGCGAGAAATCGCGTGCGACCGCGGAGGGGTCAGCGCGGCCGCGGTCGCCTTAGTGCGGTCCGCGGTGGAGGCTGTGCGGCCGCAATCATCTTTGTGCGGGTCGCACAGGGAACTGAACTACAGGTCTTCAGGTAAGCCTGTGCGGGCGCGGTCCTTTTTGTGCGGTCCGCACAAGGGGTTTCAGAGGGATATAAATAAACGGGAATTTCAGTTATTTTACACTTTTCAAAACCCCAAAACATAAGAGGCGATTTTTCAAACAACCTTTCTTCTCCAAAACGATTGGTAAGTGATTTATAACTCATTTTCTTCACTCCTTAACATGATTTAACTTCAAATCAAAGATTTTCATGGGGAAAAATTGGGTGCTTTGGGTAGAACCTAGGGTTTCTAAAAATTGGGGAGTTGGACCTCAATTTGAGATCCGATTTCAGAACAAATTATGTATTTGGATTCTTGGGGAATGGGTAATCGGGTTTTGATCCGAACCTCGAGTTTCGATCACGTGGGCCCGGGGGCATTTTTGACCTTTTTGGGTGAAACTTGGAAAAACTTATTTTCATGCATTGGGGTTGATTCACTTAGCATTTATTAATGTAATTAAGTAACTTGTGACTAGATTCGAGCGGATTGGTGGTGAAATCAAGAGGTAAAACTATAATTGAGACTTGAGTGGTGTTCAAGGCATCGAGGTAAGTGTTTGGTCTAACCTTAGATTGAGGGATTAAGAGTGAGTCTTATTTGTTATGTGCTAATTGTGAGTACGACGTATAGGCATGGTGACGAGTATCTATACGTTGGTGTCTAGCATGACCGTGAGTATTATAATGTGAACTCCATGATTTTGTTGAATAATCTATGCCTTAAAGATTATGTTTACTTGTTGTGGAAAGTTAATGAAATAATTGTGGTTCTTGAACATCGAGGAGCAATGGCTCAAGTTATATTATGAAATTGTGAAAACAAGTGGGTTGATTGAACCCTTGGAGCATTGGCTCAAGTGTTAGAGTAAGTTATGAAATGAAAGTGAAAGAAAGAGAAAGGGGTATAAATTGTTCCCTTGCTGGGAGGTTGATATTATTAATTGTTGTTCCCTTGCCTGGATTCTTATTTTAATCTTGTCTATTCTCTCGCCCCACTGTTTGTGATTGTTGTTTGGGTGAGAAAGAGTGATAAAGCACGAAGGGTAATGACGTGCATTGTTGTTTGTGAGGTAAGAGTGTAAATCACGAAGGGTGATGCCGTGTATGATTATGAGAAAATATAAAGCACGAAGGGTGATGCCGTGCCGCACGATGTACCATTCCGTGCCGAATCCTAACGATTATATGGTGAGGAAAGAGAGTGAAATCATGAAGGGCGATGTCGTGTATTGTTTTGGTGAGGACGAGAGTAAAAGCACGAAGGGTGGTGCCGTGCCACTATTGTTTTACTGATTTCTCATTTGTATTCGAGTTATGTTGTTTCTATCCTTACCTGTTGCTTTTATTCAAAAATATTACCTCCCCACAACATGTTCCCTTTCCCACATTGTTAGACTATTTTTGTATTTTATGTTTCGCTGTATATATTTAAACTGCACAGGTTTATTTGCTGGTCTAGTCCTAGCCTCGTCACTACTTCGCCGAGGTTAGGCTAGACACTTACCAGCACATGGGGTCGGTTGTGCTGATACTACACTCTGCACTGTGTGCAGATCCCGGAGCAGCTTTTGGACATTAGTTGGAGGGCTTCCTTCAGTACACTCGGAGACCCAAGGTAGACCTGCAGGCGTCCTTAGGCCCTGGCGTCCCCCTCTATCCCATCCTTGTTTCCCTTACTCTTGTTCATAAACAGTTTTGTGTATTTCCTTCAGACTTTGTATTTAGCGATTCTTAGACGGTCTGTGATACTGTGATACCAGATTTTGGGATATTGAGTTTTGAAGTTGTAATAGACGCAGTTTGATTATAATTGTTGACTTCCGCTTTAGTTCTTAAAGTTTCGCTTTTATTATATTGTTGTTCCATGGTTGTTAAAAAGAAGTAATATGAAAAAGGTTAGCAGTTAGTTAAAGTTTGGCTTGACTAACTCTCATTAGTAGGCGCCATCACGACTCCCGAGGGTGGGAAATCCGGGTCGTGACAATTTCGATGCCTAATCCTTCATAAATCTGAGATAGTAGGATACATAAAATAAGCTTCCAGGGTCCATAATGTGCCCAAAATTCAGCTTCTATAAAATGTCAGGAAAAAATATCATGCAGATAACCATCATGACAAAAACACACATACAAAAAAAAAAAAGAAATAAAGAAAAATATCTTTTGTTTAAATTCCCATATGGCCAAATAAAATCATCTTTAAGATTCCTCTTTATGCGTATATATGATTCAAACTTAGAATGCATACTTTGCTAAAGGTAAATTAATACTACTAAATAAGTATCAAGTAAATTCATCATAATAAACCCAAAAGAATCATCTATTCAAGTTTTTGTTTGAACTTACATACAAGTCAAATGTTCATAACATGCCACAGAAAAATTATAACAAACGGATATCAAAATTGACCATCGGCTACAAATACATTAGAAATATTCACATATACTAGTTCATCTTTTTGCATCAAATATTAACCATTCTCCTCCCAAATGGGTCTTTGAATTTCTTCTGCATTGCATTGTTTATATGGATTATTTATGGAGAAGTTCTAATTGGCCATGACTTTCTATCTGGTGGTTATCATATTTGTGCCCGTCAATATTTGTTCATTCAGCTTGAGAAGCACAAACTCTCAGCATTGAAAGCGATATATTTTTCTAATATCACATATGACTAATAAACATTATTGATAGAAAATGATGTCGATATTTAACAAAAATCAGGAGCACAAAATCTAATGATGTTCAGATATTCAATTCTTACAAATATTTGCCGAAAATGATAAGCTAGAGGATCTACCATTGTTTTACATACTCTCCTTGGCAGCTTTTCGGCTCCATTTTCTTCCCAAAAGATATTGAAAAAATGAGACTTTAATAATGGAGAGGAGTCCTCTCTATAGTTATTTCTTTTAACAAATGCATATTCAAAGAAGTAAATAAATAATTATAGAAGGAAAAAAGTTGAATAGTTATAACTTTAGAGACATTAGGGCTTCTAAAACTTAGGTAAACCATAATTTAGGTGAAAATGGAAAATATGAAATAAAGAAAAGCTAAATACCTTTGATGACCTAATTTGCATATGCTTCGCATTGTTGGAGGTAGCAAAGTAAAGGGGCTTATATGAGCCAAAAAAGCACGGCCGTTACTATTTATTGTGACTCTTCACTATTCTTTTATCCCTCTTCATTATCACTAATACTAGGGGTGTCAATAGTTCAGTTCGGCCGGTTATTTTATAAAATCAGTATCATACCAATTTTTCGGTTATTCTATTATATATTACCAAAATTAGACTTTTCGAAACCATCCCAATCATATCGATTTCTCTTTGGTATCGGTACGGTTCGGTTAATTTTCGGTATTTTTTTAAATATTATGTAAAATTCACCAGTAGAAGTAGAATGCAATAACATATGTTCTTTTATAGGACATAACAAAACTCTCTAGAAATTTTTACTGTTTAAAGGGTGATGAATTAAAAAAAAATAAAAGATGGCTAGAGTATAGATTCATCAATTATTCTATAACAGCGTAAAAGAAACCAAGCAAAGGCAAAGAAAATATAAATTACACGAGTGAAAAGATATTAACAAAGTTAGGACTCAAGAATAAAGTTTATAGAAGATTACATATTCAAAAAGCTAAATCTGAATTATATGAAAGGAAACATATTCATTACATTGTAGTTTGCTACTCATAATCGCTAGAATATTTTATGTCTTGCTAAGATACATGAAATAAGTTAGTTTAAGTAGAAGTAACATAATAGGTTTTAGGAATTAATATTTTGAGTTTAATTACTTGTTGGTTTGTAACAGTTTTCATAAGTTTAATGCATTATTATTTTTAAACTTACTATATAAATATATTTTTCACATGTAAAATTTATTCTGTACGGTTAGGTATTTTTTCGGTTTATTTTTATAAAATGAAAAACCTACCCTAATTATCGGTGTCGTTATTGATTTATATAAAAACCGAAACCTAAAAATCGGTTCGGTACGGTTCAGTTCGGTCGGTTTTCGAATATCCATTGATATCCCTAACTAATACAACTCTTCATTGCTTTCTTTATTAGCATAATTAGTAAATAAATAAGAAGGAACGGGGTGAGGCAACTGATGGGATGATGTAGCCCGTCACAATTACATCTCATATTGTGAATTGCCACATGGCAGCTTGTACAAACAATATGCACTTCAATTACAATCAGTGTTTTAAAAGGCGTTCTTGGGGTGAGCCCCGGGGCGAGGCGTACCAAAAACGCCCCGGGGCGATGGTGGGGGCGAAAGTCCTGTAAGGCGTACGCCCAGAAGTTCAAGGCAACGCTCGGGCGAGTTTTTTGGTTGAGGCGTAAGCTCAAGAGACATCTTTTTAAAAAGGAATTAAAAACATTAAATTTAAAAGTAAACTTTTTAATATTACCAAAAGCCCTAAATTAGAAGTCTTTCCTAATTCTTTCCGCTAGTCTGCCTCTACCAAGAGCAATGACTTATCACTTTTTTTGCAACAGAAAACTTCATTCTTCTCCGTAAGTCAAATTCAACAGGTTTGTTCCTTCCTCCATGTAAAAACTTTATTATTTTGAACTCATTACTTTCCTCTCTTTTTATATTTCACTATTAGTTTGTAAATATGTAAGTAATTAGTTTTTTAAGTTCAGTGCTTCTCTTGCTCTCTTTCAAAATATAATATGGGATTATATGTATGCGTGCTTTTATATGTATTGATTATATTTATATATAATTTCACTTATTTATTTGGGATTTTTAATTTCATTCGATAATATGGGATTTCACTTATATATTGTAACGACCCGACCGGTCGTTTTGAGCTCTAGCGCGTCGTTCCGCAGTCTGGGCCATGAACAGCTTCATTTCAGGTATTATGACTTGTGCGCGTGATCGGAATTGAATTTCGGAAAATTCAGAGTCGATTTGGAAAGAGAATTCTCATTTCGGAAGCTTAAAGTTGAAGGAATCAACTAGGATTGGAATTTTTAGTAAACGACCTCGGAATCGGGATCTAAAGGTTCCAGCAGGTTTGTATGATGATTTCGGACTTGGGCGTATGTCCGGATCGGGTTTTGGATGACCCGGGAGCATTTTGGCGCCTATTGTGGAAGTTAGCTTTTGGAAGGAATTTCATAAGTTTGGCTTGAAGTGCATTTCAGTGTTATCAGTGTCCGTTTGGGATTCCGAGACTGGGAGTAGCTCTGTATGGTGATTCTGGAGTTGGGAGCGCGAGTGAATTCGGAGGTCCGTAGGTCATTTTGGAGCCATTTGGCTAAAGATAGAAATTTGGAGGTTTTTTGAGAAGTTTGACCGGAAGTGGACTTTTTGATATCGGGGTCGGAATCCGATTCCGAAAGCTGGAGTAGGTACGTAATGTCAAATATGACATGTGTGCAAAATTCGAGGTCAATCGGACGTGATTTGATACGTTTAAACATCGGAAGTAAAAGTTTGAAATTTCAAAGTTCAGAAAGCTTGAATCAGGATGTAATTCATGGTTTTAGTGTTGTTTGATATGATTTGAGGCCTCAAGCAAGTCCGTAATGTGCTTTGGGATTGGTTGGTAGGTTAGGTTGAGGTCCCGGGGGCCTCGGGTGGATTCCGGGTGGCTAACGGATCGAATTCGGAGTTTGAAGAAGGGCTGGAGCTGCTGCTTTTGGTATTTCCGCTTCTGCAGATTTGGGACCGGAGAAGCGGCCCCGCAGAAGCGAGGAAGAAGCCGCAGAAGCGGTCGGATGTAAAGCAGCCCAGGACCGCAGAAGCGGCCCTAGATTTTCAAAAGCGGAACCGCAGAAGCGGTGGGCCGTTCGCAGAAACGAAAATTGGGCTGGAGCCCAGTGTCCGCAGAAGCGGCATTTTGTCCGCAAAAGCGGGACCGCGGAAGAGGAAATATTTCCGCAGAAGCGGAAATTGCTGAGGTAGTGAGGGTGTTTTAAAAATCGGATTTTGCCTATTTCCTCTCATATTTTCTTGGCTTGGGCGATTCTTGGAGAGGTTTCAAAAGAGGATCTTCATCATTAATGATAAGGTATGTTATCCCCACCTATTTTGAGTTAAATACATCAATTATGTATGGATTTGAGCATGAAAATTGTAGAATAACTTGGGGTTTGAGGGAAGACCTAGAAAGTTAGTATTCTTGAATTTTGACCACGATTTTGAGTATGGAATTAAGAGAAAATCATATATTTGAGTTCGTGAGTTTATGGGTAAAGTTTATCTTCGAAAAATTTCGAAATCGGGGCACGTTGGCCCGAGGGCATTTTTGTCAACTTTCTGATTGGGGTTAGGAATTGTTATAAATTGGATTATAATGAGTACCTTAGCATATATTAATGGATTTGTATAACCATTGGCTAATTTTGGAGCATTGTGCGTTGGTTCAAGTCTTCGGAAGAATGTAGAATGCTGGTTATGGGTCTTCGGAGCAAGGTGAGGCTCCTTTCTAACCTTGTAAGAGGGAATTGTCCCCATAGGTAAAATAATTGATTATGTGCTCTTATTTGCGGGGGCTACGTACGCACGAGGTGACGAGAGTCCGTGCGTAGCTACTATTATGCTATTATCCGGGTATTTAGGACCCAAAAGCATGTTATACTTGGATTATTTATGAACCCATTGATAGCTTGAATTGCTTAAATCACATTGAATTAGTAAGTGAATTTCAAAAATGATTAAGCTTCATTTCTTAAAATTTGTTAAAGGAGGATTGGTTTTATTTGAATAAATGTTCCCCGATAAGTTCTTAATTGACTGATTGAGCATGTATTCCTTATGTGTACCTGCGTCGCATGCATGATTCGCGAGCAGGGTATGTGTTTATTTACAGAACGGGCCGAACGCCTCGGCAGATTAAATAGATGCATCTATGGTTCGGGCCGTTCGACCCTCGGCAGTGCACAGTTTACATTTCTGTTGGAGCGGGTCGTAGACCTCGGCATGGTTTGCGTATGATATATATTGTTTCTTGAGAATTTTAAATGTGGATATTGCCATTCATGGCTTGATATAAATTGATAAAACAATGAAAAGTAAATCTTGAAAATCCTTTGTTAATTGTTAAAGGTGTTTACCTGTTTTACAGCTTTGTGAGTTAGAACCTGCAATATAAATCTATTATTTCCTCACATTTTAGTATATATTTATTTGACCACTAGCAAGTGTTAAAGTCGACCTCTCGTCTCTACTTCTTCGAGATTAGACGGGATACTTGCTGAGTACACGTTGTTTTCGTACTCATACTACACTTGCTGTGCATTTTTGTTGCACAGGTTTATTGTGTGGCTTGTGGCTTAGTGGCATAGCGGCATGGCTGGCACAGAGACTAGGTGAGTTGTTTTCCTCGAGGCGATTCCGCAGCTAGTATAGTCTCTCTCTGGATTTTCTTTATTTTCTGTCCAATCGTGTTCCGGACAGTTATTGTACTTATTGGTTTCTCTTAGAAAATGCTCATGTACTTGTGACACCGGGTTCTGGGATGTATTTAGGTTTATTCGGAATTTTAAAGGTTGTTTAAATGTTTTGTTATTAATTCGGAGAATTATACTGAGTACTCTTTTAATCGTATAAAAGAAACGTTTTAAAATTATTAAAACGAGAATTTAATTAAGTGTTTCAGTTGGCTTGCCTGACAGCGGTGTTCGGCGCCACCACGACCCATAGTGGATTTTGGATCGTGACAACATGGTATCTAAGCACTAGGTTCCTGTAACGACCCGACCGGTCGTTTTGAGTCCTAGCGCTTCGTTCAGCAGTCGGAGGCCATGAACAGCTTCATTTTAGGTATTATGACTTGTACGGGTGGTCGGAATTAAGCTCCGGGAAATTCAGAGTCGATTTGGATAGAGAATTCTCATTTCGGAAGCTTAAAGTTGAAAGAATGAACTAGCATAGGAATTTTGAGTAACGACCTCAAAATCAGGATCTGAAGGTTCCAGCAGGTTCGTATGATGATTTCGGGCTTGGGCGTATGCCCGGTTCGGGTTTCGGATAACCCGGGAGCGTTTTGGCGCCTATTGTGGAAGTTAGCATTTTAGAAGAAATTTGATAAGTTTGGCTTGAAGTGCATTTCAGTGTTATAGATGTCCGTTTGGGATTCCGAGACTGTGAATAGCTCCGTATGGTGATTCTGGAGTTGGGGGTGCGATCGGAAGTGAATTCGGAGGTCCGTAGGTCATTTTGGAGCCATTTGGCTAAAGATAGAATTTGAAGGTTTTTGAGAAGTTTGACTGGGGGTGGACTTTTTGATATCGGGGACGGAATCCGATTCCGGAAGTTGGAGTAGGTCCGTAATGTCAAATATGACTTGTGCGCAAAATTTGAGGTCAATCGAACGTGATTTGATAGGTTTAAACATCGGAAATAGAAGTTTGAAATTTCGAAGTTCATAAAGCTTGAATCGAGATGTAATTCATGGTTTTAGCGTTGTTTGATATGATTTGAGGCCTCGAGCAAGTCCGTAATGTGTCTTGGGATTGGTTGGTAGGTTTGGTTGAGGTCCCGGGGGCCTCGGGTGGATTCCGGATGGTTAACGGATCGAAAAACAGGATTTTTGGAAGGTTGAGGACTGCTGGTTGCTGTCATAGCCGCACCTGCGGAAAGGGGGCCGCAGGTGCGGCGCCGCAGAAGCGGCTAAGAAGGCGCAGGTGCGAATTTTTGGTCAAGGGCTGGAGGACTGCGGATGCGGTCAAGGTTCCGCAGAAGCGGGACCGCATCTGCGGAGAAGTGGTCGCAGAAGCGGATTTGGGTCGGCTCAGAGTGGACCGCAGATGCGGTCAAATTTACGCAGAAGCGGGACCGCATCTGCGAAGGGCATATCGCAGAAGCGAAAAAGGGCAGCCTTGGGCGGACTACAGAAGCGGTGATTGATCTGCACCTGCGGAACCGCAGAAGCGGTCAAGGGACCGCAGGTGCGGAAATCGCTGGAGGCAGAAGGGATGTTTTAAATCGGGGTTTGAGTTTATTTCACCCATTTTTAATGGCTTGGGTGATTTTTGGGGGAGCTTCAAGAGAGGATTTTCGTCATCAACGACAAGGTAAGATATCCTCATCTATTATGAGTTAAATACATCAATTATGTGTGGATTTAAGCATGAATTGTGTAGAAAAACTTGGGGTTTTGAGGGAGAAAAACCTAGAAATTATATTCTTGGAATTTAACTACGATATTGAGTATGGAATTTAGTGAAAATTATATATTTGAGTTCCTAAGGTCATGGGTAACCTTTATCTTCGAAAAATTTCGGATTCCGGGCACGTGGGCCCGAGGGCGTTTTGGTCAACTTTTCGATCGGAGTTAGGAATTGCTATAAATTAGTTTGTAATGAATATTTGAGCATAAATTAATGGATTTGCGCAACCGTTGGCTAGTTTTGGAGCATGGCGCATCAATTGGAGTCCCCGGAAGGGCGTGGATTGCCAGTTATGAATCTTCGGAGCGAGGTGAGTCTCCTTTCTAACCTTGTAAGAGGGAATTGTCCCCATAGGTGAAATAATTGACTATGTGCTCCTATTTGCGGGGGCTACGTACGCACGAGGTGACGAGAGTCCGTGCGTAGCTACTATTATAATATTGTCCGGGTAGTTAGGGCCCAAAAGCATGTTGTACTTGGATTATTTATGAACCCATTGATAGTTTGAATTGCTTGAATCACCTTGGAATAGTAAATGAATTTAAAAGGAGATTAAACATCATTTTTCCTGAATTTTCAAAAAGAGAAATTATTTTATTTGGGTAAATATTCCCGATAAGTTCTTTATTGACTGATTGAGCATGTATCTCTATGTGTACCTGCATCGCATGCATGATTCGCGAGCAGGGTGTGTGTTTATTTATGGAACGGGCCGAACGCCTCGGCAGATTAAATAGATGCATCTATGGTTCGCGCCGTTCGACCCTCGGCAGTGCACAGTTTACCTTTCCGTTGGAGCGGGCCGTCGACCTCGGCGTGATTTGCGCATGATATATATATATATATATTGTTGCCTGAGAATTTTAAATGTTGATATTGCCCTTCATGGCTTGATATAAATTGATAAGATAATAAAAATTAAATCTTGAAAATCCTCTATTATTTGTTAAAGATTTTTACCGGTTTTCTGGTTTCTTGAATTAGAACTGCTATATAAATCCATGATTTTCTCACATGTTTAGTATATTGTCAATTGACCTCTAGTAAATGTCGAAGTTGGCCATCTCGTGTCTACTTCTTTGAGATTAGGCGGGATACTCATTGAGTACACGTTGTATACGTACTCATACTACACTTCTGTGCATTTTTGTTGCACAGGTATATTTATTTCCAGCAGCCCACTGGGCATAGCAGCGCGGATGATTTGGGGCTAGGTGAGTTGCACTATTCGAGGCGGCCCGCAGCTAGTATAGCCCTCTTCAGTACATTGTATTTATTTCCTGTCCATTGTATTCCGGACGGATGTTGTATTTTACTTCCTTATCAGTAGATGCTCATGCACTTGTGACACCGGGTTCTGGGATAGTTTGAAGTATTGTATTAACTACTTATCATTTAAATTTGATTTGAGACTATATTCTTTAATATTGTTAAACTTGAAGGAAAATCATAGATTTCAGAAGTATTAAAACGAGAATTTGATTAAGTAACTTGGTTGGCTTGCCTGACAGCAGTGTCCGGCGCCATCACGACCCTTAGTGGATTTTGCGTCGTGACAACATGGTATCAGAGCACTAGGTTCCTAGGGTCTCACGAATCATGAGCAAGTCTAGTAGAGTCTCGCGGATCGGTACGGAGACGTCTGTACTTATCCTCGGGAGGCTGCAGGACTATTAGGAGTACTTCCCTTCTTGATTCCTAATCGTGCGATTTGATCCCTGGAGGCGTATTCCTTTAATTCATTCCTACGCGACGCAAAGCGCTTGTTATAAATCGATAATTGAACAGTCATGATGGCACTACAAATGTGATTCCGGATGTTTCTCCTGGTATAGCTGATCGGATTATTATCGTCGCTTTATGGAAGAACATTTTATTGTTTCAGCTCAGTAACGGTACTTCTGAGGGCTTTGAGGCTAGGCACAAGTTGCCATGATGCTTATGAATGACTATTCTGCAGTAGTGATATGATGGTAGGGTGTTGCCCACGTGTCGGGATAGTGAATGACTTCAAGGGAAGTTTACTCAGTACATAACCAAGAGAATCAGTATTTTATTCCCGGGAGGGGAAAGATAATCGAACTAAGGATGGTCAGATATGGGCTGGTGGAAGTAATGAGGCTTGGTAATTGCAAGCGTTGTAGAGTTTTCTTCTATGATGGGATGTCGTTGTCCTAATTGAACGTACTAAGTTTGTTGGTGTTATGATCTTCTACAATCCGCCTTTGGGGCAAGATACTGTGAAATAGTATCAGAGATACAACCGTCAAATATCGCACGGTGCGATGGTTCAGGATTGAATCAGTATTTCTAATGTTGGCATTTCGATAAAGATGACCTTCAGGAAAGTTTAAAGCTAGTAGCAATTTGTGGATTCAAGTGCTATGAAGATAAATTTTATTAAGGCAGCAACTGAATAGCAAGATGAGAAAGACATGTGGGAAGTGTCAGGCGGAGTTTTAAGCTTCTAAAAGGCCAGGTTTAGGAAGCGCAGGTCGAGCAATTGATTAAAGAAGTGAGTTTGCCCAAAGTGGGAGAGTGGCGGAGTTGCATATGGGCTTTGCAGTGGGATGACCACGTACCTTAAGGAGGGTTTGGAGCGATTTGAGAATATTAGCGCTTGGTTATTGGGGTCTACGGATCTAACTTGAAGTAGGGATTCTTGTGCGGCAGGAGATTTAATATAACGGAAAGGAGCCGCTTAAATGAAGGAGGATGCAGCATAACTTTGAATTGGAAGGATGTTGCCGCACATTTAAATGATGTCCACGAGGGGTAAATGGACCTGTGTAGCTGGAGAGTGAGCTCAAACTCAGGATAGGTTATTGATGTCGTAGTAATTGTACCCCCGTGCAGCAGCATTGGAAGATGCCGGGGAGGGCTTCCTATAGGTGGGTTACCCAAGTGAGCGGGTTAGCGGTCGCGTGGTTGGCGAAGCTTCTGCAAGGAATTCTATTGGTGGTGCAGCAAAGGGATCGGTTGTGCAAATGTGTTTGATGAGTCGGAATATAAGAAGGGGGTTTTATAGAAAGATTTCGAGAGCTTTAGGCGGTTGATCGCGCAAGGTTATGTTAATAAGAGATAAAGGGGACGGGTGAATTCTAGTTTTATGAAATAATGGCTTCATGATAAGTGGGAGAGTCCCACCGCTTATGATTGGGTTGCATGGTTAACTACTTGCGAGATTTTTGGCTATTAGCATATCGATGGGCTATTTCAGCTACGGGAAAGGACCATAAGTGGTAATTTGAGCAAAGGAATTATTAAAAGTGGGCTATCGTCGGCCTTATTGGCCTATGTTCAACCTTGGGGAAGGATTCAGGATTGTGCTTTGTAAAGATGCGGGTTCCCAGGGAAGTGATTCTGCAAGGTGCTTCACCAATGGGGCATCCATGTGCTAGAAGAGTTACGGAATTGATTATTTTCGGGGCCAAGTCAGAGCGGGTGGCTCTCAGCAGCGGTCCTAGTGAAATTCAAAAGATAAAGTGTGGTACCTAATGATTTCGAACCTATGAGTACAGTTAAGAATCAAGCTTTGTACCAGCTTATGAGAAGGTGCCCAGAATGTTCTATGATATTTTAACTTGTGGTGTAGCATTTGAGAGATATGAAATGGTTCGTGGGATTTGAGGCAGCATGGTCTCGTGGTTCAAGGTCACTCGGGGTAACTGCAGATGGAGTATGTTATGTATCGAATGGAGGTGGTATTATTCTAAGGCAACCAAGGATAAATTGGAGGAAGGTAGATTGATCAGCCATAGTTAAATTGGCATACTGGTGTTAGTGATTAGCTCCTTCAGCGTGACCAAGTTATGCGAGTGATTTGTGATGGTGCATATCAGGCTTGTCAGCTGCCGCAATTGATGTTATTCAGAAGCATTCTTCTGTTATGGCTTGTTATGTGGAAGCAGAAAATTTCCGGAAGGGCTATGGTGGTTTAGACCGCTACTTAGATATTTGCATATTCTACGATTATGGGAATTCACCTGTGTGAAACTTTGGATCTCCTGAAGTGAGTCAAGTGAAAAGTTTTTATATGATGAAGTGTTAACTTGTTAGTGGTTCCGAAGATATGATGAAAAACGAGTTCTATCGTATGCTGGCATGTTGAGTGCAGTGAGTGGTATGGAATTTGCAGTGAAGATCATGGTAGCAACTCGGTGTGGACAAGGATGTCACGAGCTCAGATAAGCAGGAAAGGAGTTTCGATGTTTAAGGTAAGTTGGTACTGTCTTCAGCGTCACCTGAGATTGGTGTTTTGTAACAAGGGGCTTGTGTCATGGTTGATGATTCTTGATCGCTCTTCAGCGTTAGTGCGGTCGGTGGCTTGGATGTGTGGACCTGTTATGTGTTTCGGAAGGTTGTGGGAGCGAGTCTCACAGGAAGATCGTATAAGTGTGGCATGTAGTCACTTGATTGATTGAAGCAATTAAACCAAGTACGAAGATTGTGATGATGTTGATAAGTTGAGAATAGGTGCCTAGAAGGCACTCAGTTACTGGGTTGTGGACTGTGGATGAGTACTTCGGTTATGATGGTTGTCCTTGCGTGTTATGAGAAGAGGGAAATTTGTATGGACCTTGGAAAGGTTATTGGCTAAGTTTGATATGATCAGGATCGACTTGAGATCGGTGGATGGATTTAAGTGTGAATATGGGCTCTATGTCAGGCCAGTTGTGTTCATTTCAAAAGTGTCCTTATGGAAGAGCAGTCGGGGTGTTATTTGTCGCCAGCTATTTTGTGCAATGATATATATATTGCACTGTATGAGTTGTGAGACGACTTGGTAAATTTCTTACGTGTTGAGATTCCGCGTAGCGATGATGTATATGAGTAGGATGGCTCTTGAGATTCAGATTGTATATCGCACCTCAGTTGTGCTTGAGTTTTATAGCTTCTGGCGCTATATGTTCCCTCAGGGATGTTATAATGCATCTAGCATGCTTATGACCGATATTCGGCATTTTGTTGTAATGAGCAAATTTGGCTCGATATGCACCTCCTTATGTGAGATCTTTGTGTGGATCGGGTGGCACGCCACCATGGTTATGTTGTGTGGATCGGGTGGCACGCCGCCATCGTTATGATTGCTCGGATCGGGTTGCGCGCCGCAACAGTGTAGAGCTGAGTACAGATCCCCGTATCTGTTTTTATGTGTTTTGTTTCCTATTTTATGAGGAAATCTTAGATTAGCTGTGTGCCCGCGTCGCACGTATGATTCGCGAGCGGGGTGTTTGTTAATTAAGTCCACCGCATCGCATGTTTGATTCGCGGGCGGTGTAGTTGAGTTTCCTTCTCAAAGTTTGCTTTCCTTATGTCGCGTTCGATATGGCAGCTTACTGGCACATTGTAGCATCATATGGGACTTTTGGTCATGTCGGGGTGGCTTATTGCCTGAGCAGTTCATACTGGGCGAGACGAGATCATTGGATTTAGGATCAATGCAATCTGACTATATGAAGTACATTAAGGAGCTAAGACCATTATTTGGTTCAGAATGAGGTGATGGTTATTGTCAGGAGTATAGACCTAAATGATTGGTTGATTCGGCAGTTGATCATGAATTTCTGCACATCTTTTCCGTTGTGGCGGTATTGCAAGAGTTAGAGTAAGACCGGTGTATGTCATGGGGTGCAATGGGAGCATCAGATTCGGGGAATTTCGACTAAGTTGATCAGAAAATGTATTGTGGTTCGGTGAGTAAAATGATGCAGGGTGTGAATTCAGCAAAGTTATGCAGTCATGTTTGGGTACAGCGTGTAGTGATCGATACGGTATTTGTATGTTGGAAACAGGCCTGAGAGAGAATTCCGGATGTTGGAATTAGGCTCTAAGGCCTATTTGCTTGAATAAAAGGGAATATCTTCAGAATTGATCGAGCTGATGTGCCCAACTGAGTGGGGGGAGCACGGGAAGGTGCATGAGAAGTTAACCGGTGACTTTAGACTACTTCAGTGCAGTTCTCAGCACGTTCGAGGACGAACGTATGTTAAAGTGGGAGAGAATGTAACGACCCGACCGGTCATTTTGAGTCCTAGCACTCCGTTCAGCAGTCGGAGGCCATGAACAGCTTCATTTTAGGTATTATGACTTGTACGCGTGGTCGGAATTAAGCTCCGGGAAGTTCAAAGTCGATTTGGATAGAGAATTCTCATTTTGGAAGCTTAAAGTTGAAAGAATGAACTAGGACAGGAATTTTAAGTAAATGACCTCGGAATCAGGATCTCAAGGTTCCAGCAGGTTCGTATGATGATTTCGGATTGGGCGTAGGCCCGGTTCGGGTTTTGGATAACCCGGGAGCGTTTTGGCGCCTATTGTGGAAGTTAGCATTTTAGAAGAAATTTCATAAGTTTGGCTTGAAGTGCATTTCAGTGTTATCGATGTCTGTTTGGGATTTCGAGATTGTGAATAGCTCCGTATGGTGATTATGGAGTTGGGGGAGCGATCGGAAGTGAATTCGGAGGTCCGTAGGTCATTTTGGAGTCATTTGGCTAAAGATAGAAATTTGAAGGTTTTTGAGAAGTTTGACTGGAAGTGGACTTTTTGATATCAGGGTCGGAATCCGATTCTGGAAGTTGCAGTAGGTCCGTAATGTCAAACATGACTTGTGTGCCAAATTTGAGGTCAATCGGACGTGATTTGATAGGTTTAAACATCGGAAGTAGAAGTTTGAAATTTCGAAGTTCATAAAGCTTGAATCGGGGTGTAATTCATGGTTTTAGCGTTGTTTGATATGTTTTGAGGCCTCGAGCAAGTCCATAATGTGTTTTGGGATTGGTTGGTAGGTTTGGTTGAGGTCTCGGGGGCCTCGGGTGGATTCTGGGTGGCTAACGGATTAAATTCGGAGTTTGAAGAAGGGTCGGGGCTGCTGCTTCTGGTATTTCCGCTTCTGCGGAATTGGGACCGCAGAAGCGGCCCCGCAGAAGCGAGGGAGAAACCGCAGAAGCGGTTGGATATGAGGCAGCCCAGGACCGCAGAAGCGGCCCAAGATCCGCAAAGGCGGAACCGCAGAAGCGGTGGGCCGTCCGCAAAAGCGGAAGTTGGGCTGGAGCCCAGTGTCCGCAGAAGCGGCTTTATGTCCGCAAAGGCGGGACCGCGGAAGCGGAAATATTTCCGCAGAAGCGGAAATTGCTGAGGCAGTGAGGGTGTTTTAAAAATCGGGATTTGGCCATTTCTCTCATAATTTTCATGGCTTGGGGCGATTTTTTGGAGAGCTTCAAAGAGAGATTTGGTCATCTATGTTAAGGTAAGTTATTCCCACTCATTTCCAAGTTAAATACAAGATTATATCATGGAATTAGGCATAAAAATTGTGGGAAAATTAGGATTTTTGAAAGAAAACCTAGAAACTTGATAAATTGGATTTTACCGCGAATTTGAGCATGGAATTAGGAGTAAATTATATATTTGAGCTAGTGAAGCTATGGGTAGGGTATATCTTCGAGAAATTTCGGATTCCGTGCACGTGGGCCCGAGGGCGTTTCGGTCAACTTTTCGATCGGAGTTAGGAATTTCTATAAATTAGTTTGCAATGAATATTTGAGCATAAATTAATGGATTGCGTAACCGTTGGCTAGTTTTGGAGCATGGTGCATCAATTGGAGTCCCCGGAAGGGCATGGATTGTCGGTTATGGATCTTCGGAGCGAGGTGAGTCTCCTTTCTAACCTTGTGAGAGGGAATTTTCCCCATAGGTGAAATAATTGATTATGTGCTCCTATTTGTGGGGGCTACGTACGCACGAGGTGACGAGAGTCCGTGCGTAGCTACTATTATGCTATTGTCTGGGTAGTTAGGACTCAAAAGCATGGTATACTTGAATTATTTACGAACCTGTTGATAGCTTGAACTGCTTAAACTACATCGAATCAGTAAACGAATTTCTAAAAAGGGTTTAAACTTCATTTTTCCTAAATTAATAAAGAGAATTAGCTTTCCCTTGAATAATTGCCCCATGTTGGCTTATTGACTGAATGTCTCTATGTGTTTATTTTGGAACGGGCTGAACGCCTAGGCAGATTAAATAGATGCATCTATAGGCACGTCGTCGACCCTCGGCAAGTGCACATTTCATTTCTGTTGGAGCAGGCCGTCGCCTCGGCATGATTTGCGCATGACTTATATATCGTTGCCTGAGAATTTTATACGTTGATGCTGCCTTTCATGGCTTGAGATAAATTGATAAAATAAAGAAAAGTAAACCTTGAAAATCCTTTATTATTTGTTGAAGGTGTATTTACAGCTTTGCGAGTTAGAATTGTTATATAAAATCCCCGATTTCCTCACACATTTAGTATATTATCATTGGAGCGCTAGTAAGTGTCAAAGTTGACCATATCGTCTCTACTTCTTCGAGATTAGGCGGGATACTCATTGAGTACATGTTGTTTATGTACTCATACTACACTTCTGTGCATTTTTGTTGCACAGGTATATCTATTTCTAGCAGCCCACTGGGTGTAGCAGCGCGGATGATTTGGGGCTAGGTGAGTTGCACTATTCGAGGCGGCCCGCAGCTAGTATAGCCCTCTTCAGTACATTGTATTTATTCCCTGTCCATTGTATTCCGGACGGATGCTGTATTTTACTTCCCTATCAGTAGATGCTCATGCACTTGTGACACCGGGTTCTGGGATAGTTTGAAGTATTGTATTAACTGCTTATCATTTAAATTTGATTTGAGACTATATTCTTTAATATTGTTAAACTTGAAGGAAAATCATAGATTTCAGAAGTATTAAAACGAGAATTTGATTAAGTAACTTGGTTGGCTTGCCTGACAGCAGTGTCTGGCGCCATCATGACCCTTAGTGGATTTTGGGTCATGACAGTTCCCGTTGGTCTCACGAGTACATGAGCAAGTCTAGTAGAGTCTCGCGGATTAGTACGGAGACGTCTGTACTTCTTCGGGAGGCTACAGGGCTGTTAAGAGTACTTTCCTTCTTGATTTCCTTATCGTGCGGTTCGATTCCTTTGAGGCTTATGCCTTTGATTCCTTCCTATTCAATCTTACGCGACGCGAGCGCTTGTTATAAATCGAGAATTGAAGGGTGGTAATGGCACTACAAATGTGCTGCGGGATGATTCTCCCAGTATAGTTGATTGGACTATTATAGTCGCCTTATGGAAGGATATCCTATTGTTTCAGCTCAGTAGCGGTACTTCTGAGAGCCTCGAGGCTAGGCACGGGTTGCCATGATGCTTATGAGCGATTATTCCGCAGTATTGTTGTGATGGTAGGATGTTTACCTACGTGTCAAAGCAGTGAATAACAGGGAGGTTTACTCAGTTCATGATCTAGAGATTCGGTATTTTATTCCCGGCTGGGGAAAGGCAATCAGGCTGAGAATTTCCAGGTTTGAGATGATGAGGTGATGAGACTTGGTGTTTTCAAGTGTGGTGGAGTCTTCATCGGCGGCGTGGTATCGTCGTCCTCGATTGAATGCGTTAAGGGGCCGGTGTGCTAGTTTTCTTCAAATTCGCCTTTGGAGTAGGACGTTGCGGGTCAGTAATAAAGAAGCGACGGTCGAAGATCGCGGGATGCGGTGGTTCAGGATGGAATCGGTGTCCCCTAGCGTTGATGACTCGGGAAAGATGACCTTCGGAAAGGTTTAAAGTAGTAGTGACTGTGGGTTCAAGTGCTATGAGGGTAGATTTTATCTAAGGCAACAATTGAGTAGCAAAATATAATGAAAGACACGTGGGAAGTGTCAGGCGGTGTTTAAAAACTTCTAAAAGGACAAGTATAAGAAGCGCATGTCGAGTAGTTGACTAAAGAAGCAAGTTCGCCCAAAGTGGGAGAATGGCAGAGTTGCATATGGGCTTGGTGGTAGGAGGACTACGCGCTTTAAGGAGAGTTTGGAACGATTTGGGAATTTTAGAGGTTTGTGATTTGGGGCCTACGGATTTAAATTGAAGTATGGGCCATTATGCGGTAGGAGATTTGGTATAACGGAAAAGAGCTGCTTGAAATGAAGAAGGATGCAGCATAACTCTGAATTGGAAAGGTGTTGCCGCACATTTAATTGATGTCCACGAGGAGTGAATGGACTGGTTCAGCCGGAGAGTGAGCTCGGACCCAGGATGGGTTAGTGGAGTCACAAGTGATGGTGCCCCGTGCGGCAGCGTTGGAAGATGTCGGGAAGTAATTTCTACAGGTGGGTCGTCCCCGGTGAGCAGGTTAGCGGTCGCGTGGTTGGCGAAGCTTCTGCAAAGAATTCTATCGATTGTTCAGCAAAGAGATCGGTCGAGCGAATGTGGTTGATGATCTAGAGTTCAAAGGGGATTTTGCAGAAAGATTCCGAAGATTTAGACGGTTGATTGCGTAAAGATATGTCAACAAGAGATAAAGAACTCTAGTGAGTTCCAGAGTTGCGTAATGATGGCTTCAAGCTAAGTGGGAGAGCCCCACCGCTTATAATTTGGGTTGCATAGTTAGCTACCTGAGAGGTTTCTAGCTATTAGTAAATTGAGGAGTTATCTCCGCTACGGGGAAAAGACCATAAGTGGTAATTTGAGCAAAGGAATTGTTGAATGCATGCTATGGTTGGCCTTATTGGCTCATGTTCGAACTTGAGGAAGGATTTAGGATTTATGCCTTGTATAGAGGCAGGCTTCAAAGAGAGTGATTCCGATGGGTACTTCGTCGAGAGAGTATTCATGTGTTATAAGATTTATGGAGTTGATTATGTTCGGAACCAGGTCGGAGCGGGTGGCTCTTAGTAACGGTCCAAGTGAATTCAAGAGGTAAAGGTGTGGTGCCTAATGATGTCGAGCTTACAGGTTCAATTAAGAATCAAGCTTTGATGCAGCTTATGAGAAAAGGCACAGAATGTTCTGTGATGTTTTGACTTGCGGTGTAGCATTTGGGAGGTATGAAATTGTCCGTGGGATTTGAGACAGCATGGTCTCGCGATTCAAGGTCACTCGGGGTGAGTGCGGCTGGAGTATGTTATGTACTGAATGGAGTTAGTATTATTTCTAAGGCAATCAAGGATAAAGTGGAATGAGGTAGATTGATTAGCCATAGTTGACTTGGAATATTGGTGGTAGTGATCAGTTCATTCAGCGTGATCAAGTTATGCGTATGATTTGTGGCGGTACGTGTGAGGCCTGTCGGCCGCCGTAATTGATGTTATTCAGAAGCATTCTTCTATTATGGCTCGTTATGTGGAAGCGGATTCCGGAAGGGCTATGGTGGCTTGGACCACTACTTAGATGCTTGCATATTCTACGGTTATGAGAATTTACCTGTGTGATACAATGGTTCTCCTGAAGTGAGTTAAGTGAAAAGTTCTTATATGATGAAGTGTTAAAATATTAATGGTTTCAGAGTTATGATGAAAATCGTGTTCTATCGTATTTTGGCACGTTGGGTGCAGTGAGTAACATGGAAATTCGAAGTGAGGATCAAGGTTGCAGTTTGGTGTTGGTAAGGATGTCACGGGCTCGGATGAGCAAGAAAAGGGTTGAATGTTTAAAGTAAATTGGTATTGTCTTCAGCGTCACCTGAGATCGATGTGTTGTGAAAAAGGCTTTGCATCCTGGTTAAGGGTTCTTGATCGCCTTTCAGCGTTAGTGCGGCCGGTGGTTTAGATGTGCAGACCCGTTATTTATTTCGGAAGATTGCGGGAGCGTGACCCACGGGAATATTGTACAGGTGTGACATGCAGTCACTTGATTGATTAAAGATTTAAACCAAGTATGAGGATTGTAGTAATATCATTAAATTGAGAATTTATGCCTAGAGGGCACTCTGTTTATTGGGTTATGGACTGAGGAGGTTTGCTCCGATTATGACGGTTGTTCTTATGTATTATGAGGAAAGGTGAGTTACTATGGACCTTTGAAAGGTTACTAGCCTAGTTGGTGCAATCAGAAATTGGCTTGAGATCAGTGGATTGATTTAAATGCGAGCAGGGCTTTATATCAGGCCAGTTGTGTTCGTTTCAGCGAGCGTTCCTTATGAAAGAACAATCAGGTTGTTATTTTGTCGTCAGCTATTCCAGGTAAGGATGTATTGCGCCGTATGAGTTGTGAGACGGCTTGGTAAATTTCTTATGTATCCGCGTGGCGATGATGTTATATGAGCAGGATGGCTCTTGAGATTCAGATCTTGTATCGCACCTCAGTTGTGCTCGAGTTTTGTAGCCTATGGCGCTATGTGTTTCCTCGGGGATGGTATTATGCACCTTAGCGTGTTTATGACCGATATCCGGTATTTTGCTGTGATGAGCAGATTTAGCTCGATGTGCAATCTCCTTATGTGAGACCTATGTGTGGATCGGGTGGCACGCCACCATGGGTATGTTAGTTGGATCGGGTTGCGCGCCGCAACAGTGTGATGTTGAGTATAGTTTTCCTATATGTTATTTTGTATGCCTTGTTTCCTATTTTCTAAGGAAAGTCCATATTAGTGTGTGAGTTGAGTAGTTCCTTCTAGAGTTCGCCTTCCTTTGTTATCGCCTTCGAATTGGTAGCCTATTGGCACATTGGGCATCATACAGGACATTTGATTATGTCCGAAATGGCTCATTGCCCGAGCAGTTCGTACTGGGTGAGACGAGATTATTGGATTTAGAATCAGCGCAATCTGATTATATGAAGTATATTAAGGAGCAAAGATCATTATTCAGCTTAGAATGAAGTGATGGTTCTTGTCGGGAGTATATACCCGATGATTTAGTGACTCGTCTATGAATTTCTGCACATTTCTTCCGTCGTGGCGGTATTGTACAGGTTAGAGTAAGACTTGTGTATGTCATGGGGTGCAATGGGAGCATTAGGTTTAGTAGGATTTCGACTAAGTTGATCAGAAAAATGTTATGGTGGACCGGTGAGTAAAGTGATGCTAGGAGTGAATTCAGCAAAGTAATGCAGCCATGTTTGGGTACAGCGTGTAGTGATTGATGCGGTGGTCTTATGTTGGAAACAAGTCGGGCATAGAATTCAGGATGTTGGAATTGGGCTCTAAGGCCTATTTGCTTGAATAAAAGGGAATATCTTCGGAATTTATCGAGCTGATGTGTTCAACAGAGTTGTGGTAGCTCGGGAAGGTGCATCAGAAGTTAAACAGTGATTTCAGGCTATATCGGTGTAATTCTTAGCACGTTCGAGGACGAACGTATGTTTAAGTAGGAGAGAATGTAACGACCTGACCGGTCATTTTGAGCTCTAGCGCGTTGTTCAGCAGTCTGGGTCCATGAACAGCTTCATTTCAGGTATTATGACTTGTGCGCGTGATCGGAATTGAATTTCGGGAAATTCATAGTCAATTTGGAAAGAGAATTCTCATTTCGGAAGTTTAAAGTTGAAGGAATCAACTAGGATTGGAATTTTTAGTAAACGACCTCGGAATCGGGATCTGAAGGTTCCAACAGGTTCGTATGATGATTTCGGACTTGGGCGTATGCCCGGATCGGGTTTTGGATGACGCTTTTGGAAGGAATTTCATAAGTTTGGCTTGAAGTGCATTTCAGTGTTATCAGTGTCCGTTTGGGATTCCGAGACTGGGAGTAGCTCCGTATGGTGATTCTGGAGTTGGGAGCTCGATCAGAAGTGAATTCGAAGGTCCGTAGGTCATTTTGGAGCCATTTGGCTAAAGATAGAAATTTGGAGGTTTTTTGAGAAGTTTGACCGGAAGTGGACTTTTTGATATCGAGGTCGGAATCCAATTCCGAAAGCTGGAGTAGGTCTGTAATGTCAAATATGACTTGTGTGCAAAATTTGAGGTCAATCGGACGTGATTTGATAGGTTTAAACATCGGAAGCAGAAGTTTGAAATTCTGAAGTTCATAAAGCTTGAATCGGGGTGTAATTTATGGTTTTAGTGTTGTTTGATATGATTTGAGGCCTCGAGCAAGTCCGTAATGTGTTTTGGGATTGGTTGGTAGGTTTGGTTGAGGTCTTGGGGGCCTCGGGTGGATTCCGGGTGGCTAACGGATCGAATTCGGAGTTTGAAGAAGGGCTGGAGCTGCTGCTTCTGGTATTTCCGCTTCTGCGGATTTGGGACCGCAGAAGTGGCCCCGCAGAAGCAAGGAAGAAGCCGCAGAAGCGGTCGGATGTGAAGCAGCCAAGGACCGCAGAAGCGGCCCTAGATCCGCAAAAGCGGAACCGCAGAAGCAGTGGGCCGTCCGCAAAAGCGAAAATTGGGCTGGAGCCCAGTGTCCGTAGAAGCGGCGTTTTGTCCGCAAAAGCGGGACCGCGGAAGCGAAAATATTTCCGCAGAAGCGGAAATTGCTAAGGCAGTGAGGGTGTTTTAAAAATCGGATTTTGGCTATTTCCTCTCATATATTCTTGGCTTGTGCGATTCTTGGAGGGGTTTTAAGAGAGGATCTTCATCATTAATGATAAGGTAAGTTATCCCCACCTATTTTGAGTTAAATACATCAATTATGTATGGATTTGAGCATGAAAATTGTAGAAAAACTTGGGGTTTGAGGAAAGACCTAGAAAGTTAGTATTCTTGAATTTTGACCACGATTTTGAGTATGGAATTAAGAGAAAATCATATATTTGAGTTCGTGAGTTTATGGGTAAAGTTTATCTTCGAAAAATTTCGGAATCCGGGCACGTGGGCCCGAGGGCATTTTTTTCAACTTTCCGATCGGGGTTAGGAATTGTTATAAATTGGATTATAATGAGTACCTTAGCATATATTAATGGATTTGTATAAACATTGGCTAGTTTTGGATCATTGTGCGTTAGTTCAAGTCTTCGGAAGAATGTAGAATGCCGGTTATGGGTCTTCGGAGCGAGGTGAGTCTCCTTTCTAACCTTGTAAGAGGGAATTGTACCCATAGGTGAAATAATTGATTATGCGCTCCTATTTGCGGGGGCTACGTACGCACGAGGTGACGAGAGTCCGAGCATAGCTACTATTATGCTATTATCCGGGTAGTTAGGACCCAAAAGCATGTTATACTTGGATTATTCATGAACCCATTGATAGCTTGAATTGCTTAAATCATATTGAATTAGTAAGTGAATTTCAAAAATGATTAAGCTTCATTTCTTAAAATTTGTTAAAGGAGGATTGGTTTTATTTGAATAAATGTTCCTCGATAAGTTCTTAATTGACTGATTGAGCATGTATTCCTTATGTGTACCTGCGTCGCATGCATGATTCGCGAGCAGGGTATGTGTTTATTTACAGAACGGGCCGAACGCCTCGGCTGATTAAATAGATGCATCTATGGTTCGGGCCGTTCGACCCTCGGTAATGCACAGTTTATATTTCTGTTGGAGCGGACCGTCGACCTCGGCATGATTTGCGTATGATATATATTATTTCCTGAGAATTTTAAATGTGGATATTGCCATTCATGGCTTGATATAAATTGATAAAACAATAAAAAGTAAATCTTGAAAATCCTTTGTTAATTGCTAAAGGTGTTTACCTGTTTTACAGCTTTGTGAGTTAGAACCTGCTATATAAATCCATGATTTCCTCACATTTTAGTATATATTTATTTTACCACTAGCAAGTGTTAGAGTCGACCTCTCGTCTCTACTTCTTCGAGATTAGACGGGATACTTGCTGAGTACACGTTGTTTTCGTACTCATACTACACTTGCTGCGCATTTTTGTTGCACAGGTTTATTGTGTGGCTTGTGGCTTAGTGGCATAGCGGCATGGCTGGCACAGAGACTAGGTGAGCTGTATTTCCTCGAGGTGATTCCGCAGCTAGTATAGTCTCTCTCTGGATTTTCTTTATTTTCTGTCCAATCGTGTTCCGGACAGTTATTGTACTTATTGGTTTCTCTTAGAAAATGCTTATGTACTTGTGACACCGGGTTCTGGGATGTATTTAGGTTTATTCGGAATTTTAAAGGTTGTTTAAATGTTTCGTTATTAATTCGGAAAATTATACTGAGTACTCTTTTAATCGTATAAAAGAAACGTTTTAAAATTATTAAAACGAGAATTTAATTAAGTGTTTCAGTTGGCTTGCCTGACAGCGGTGTCCGACGCCACCACGACCCTTAGTGGATTTTGAGTCGTGACATATATAATTATTTGGGATTTATATGTAATTTCACTTATATAATTTCACTTTATTTGGGACTTCTATATAATTTCATTAGATAATATATATATATATATATATATATATATATATATATATATATATATTATATCACTTATTTATAGTTTTTTTAAAATTTTTATGCAATTTTGCCTATTTAATAATATTTTTTATAATTATATTATTTTATAAAATATTAAAAATTAAATACCCACACAGTGGAGGACCCAGAATTTTGTACAAGCGGATTTAGTGTGGAATCACGATAGTCAATTGTATAAGTGCACCAATAAATACCATTTGCGCAATGCTCTTTTTTTTCCATGACATGACTTCAAAATGAAGTCGTATACTCCCTCAGTTCCACTTTATGTGAACCTATTTCCTTTTTGGTCCGTTTAAAAAAGAATGATCCCTTTCTAAATTTGAAAATAATTTAGCTTAAACTTAATTCTACCTTTAATAAGAAGCTTTTATAACCACAGAAATACTCTGGGCCCCTTTTTGACTTGTTTAGGACCACAAATTCCAAAAGTCTTCATTTTTTCTTAAACTCTGTGCCCAGTCAAATATGTTCACATAAATTGGAACGGAGGGAGTATTATTTTTTTTGAAAGTTCGGAATTTTTTTTAAAAAAAAAAAGTCTATTTGATTTAAATGTTTGAAATTTATCTATATAAATTAACAAATTTATCTTAGAAAATTTAGCAATTTTAACCAAAAAGTGTTTAACCAACTTAAACATCGTATTATAACTCTAAGAAATATAACGTACAAAGTTACAAACAAAACACGGCAAACAAGTTTTTCAAACTAAACTAACTAATCCAAAATTATTAAAGAAAAAGATATTGTACGCCAAAATAAAATTTTGAATATAACACAAATTAACAATTTTAATATTATCTAAACTAAATTAAATTAAAAGATTACAAGTAATTTCAATAAATCACTCTCATTCTTTTAGCAATACTTATGAGAAAGAGAACCAAAATTCGCTTTGTGGAAAGCTTTAAGTTTTTTTGAACTAAAATGAAGTTTAATAAGAATAGCAAGGAATCATAAGAAGTAGAAAAACAAGGACAAGAAAAGGAACAACAAAGCAACAATAAGCAAAATAATATACTCCTACGATTATATTATAATAGAAGTGATGAAGTGGACAATGAATTCAAATGTGTGTTCAAAAATATACGTTTAGGAGCAAAGCTAAAGAGAAATGATGCTTCAATACAACGTTTTAATGGGGGTTCGAACTAGCAACTCTAGACTTACTTTGAACCCGCTTGACCGTTGCTCTGCAACTTCTGTTTGTGCCAAGTAGGTTCAAGTCTTAGTATTTATCCCTTTATGTATTTTTTTTGCTGAAATTCACAAGTAAAAATAATGAATTTTTCTGATGAAGCGGGTTTAATTGAACCCCTTCGTACAAGGTGTGCTCGTCCCTGCTGAGACAAATACAAAACGCCTCGTCTTATGCCCACGCCTTTTAAAACATCGATTACAATTTAATTAATTAATTTCTGTCTTTTTATATTCCATAACTGAATTCTCTTCATAAGAAAATAATAATTACACTTTTTTGTATATTCCATAACTAAAATCTCCCCATCCATAAGCCTCATCAGTTTTGTTATTAGTTCTAGGTAGTAAATAATTTTTTTGTATTAAAATTAGAAAAAAATCTCAAAAAAACAGAAAAAAATAAATATGAAAGTGGCCATATAGGGATGGCACATCAGCTTACTAATAGGGGTGGGCATAATACCGACCGAACCGAAAAAATCAAAATTTAGGGGTATTAGTCTATCAGATTATTAGTTCTACTTCTATTTCTATCCGTATAAGTTAATAGTTATAACTTATAAGTTATAACCCAATGGAATATCGTCCAAGCCCAATTGCCCAAATGTCCAAGACCACCCCACCCAATTTACCCCCATAGAGTCATAGACCCACAGTCAGTCACGATTAGTTCCCAATTTAGAATTTTAGATTTAGGGTTCCTCTTCCTCGATCCTCAGCTCCTCTCCTCTGCGTCTGCGAGCTGTTACTGCGAACTGTGCGACTGTTCCTCTACGGGTCTTCCTCAGCTCTGTGCGACTGCGACTGCTGCCTTCTTCCTCAGGTTAGTGCTGCCCAGATTTGCCACTGCTAAGTGCTGAGCAGTAGTGGACACAGATGTTGAGTACTTTGATCAGTTGATGTTGTAGATGGATATTGGATACAGATCTTAATTAGTTTAATTTATTATCTGGCTTTATGTTGAGTGATTTGATGTGCGTTTAATTTATTATCTTGCTATAGAGCTTAATGACAAAAAGGAGCAGCAATTGATGTCCGTTTTCACTTTCAAAGTTCAAAGCAGCAGCAACATCAAAGTTTTGTACAAACTAAACTGTGTATAAAGTTTTGTATAAAGTTCAAAGCAGCAGCATCAAGAAACCGTGTATAAAGCATCAGCATTCACAGTTTTGTACAAACTAAACTGAAACCATTTGAATTTTGAAACCGTGTGAAACTGTGAATGATAGTTATTGTTTCGTTTCATCCTTTGGAATTATTTTTGGATTCCCTACCAATAAATATAAGTCTACAACCGTTTGAAACCGAAAATATAAACCGGAAATAACCGAACCGAATTTTGAAAATACCGCACCGAACCGTAAATACTTTGGTTTGATTTGGTTATTAATATTACAAAACCGAAAACCGATAAACCGAACCGTATTTTTATAATAACCGACCGAACCGACCGATGCACACCCCTACCCCAGAAGGCTAACGGGCTTTAGAGGAACTTAAGTGATACATATCGAGCCCACCACTGCTTCACACGCCGAGGGTACACGAACGATTATTCTTGTATGTAGCAGTGTCGGAAGTAGCAGTAAGTGAGTCCTGGTCCGAGAAGAACAAGGTATGCAATTTCCAATTTATTATGTTAGTATGACCTTAGGTGAGGCTGAAACTAGATATCCTCGCCTAGAAAAATTGTCACTCGCCTTGATAAGTGGCTCTAGGAAACTGAAACCATATTTTCAGTGTCATCCTATATGCCCTTTACAAAATATAATGCATAAACCCGAACTCTCAGGACGACTGGCCAAATGGGTCGTAGAAATTAGCGGGAATGATATCAAATATCAACCCCGAACAGCCATCAAATCTTAATTTTGGCAGATTTCAGGGCCGACTTTACGCCGGCCCTAATACCCGAAGTCGAAAGAGAGTTGTTGATAAACTCGGGAACATTTTCGGGAAAATTGGGTCCGAACTGGGAAGGGCCATACCAGATTCTCGAGATCACATGGAAATAGTCCTATAATCTCAGAATGATGTACGGAGAACAACTACCGAACAATTGGAACGTAACTCATCTTAAATGATATTACTGCTAAGGTACGACCCCATTTCAATACTTTCTATTTTTTGACTAACACTTGCAGGTTATCGACAAGGAGCGGTACGAAGCCTTTAGGTCTGAAAGCACGCGTTGCACTTTTTTTTCCTTGAACCGTTTTTGTCCCAATTGGGTTTTTCGGCAAGGTTTTTAACGAGGCAACAGTGGATCGTGCTAACTTAGAATCGAAATCCGGTCACGAATCGGTGTCAAAGACAACACTAACAGTATTCGAGGTTCCTCTACAATCAACCTTGAATACAGAGGGGCATTGCCCTTGAATGTTAACTTTTTGCGAGGAAATTACTTCATAATAGCAGGGTCTCGATAGGTGAGATTTGTTGTAAGGGCCAAACGGTCAAACGAATCGTGCCCACATAGGTTGCTCAAGCCCTGTCACAAAACATGTACGCATGTGTAACCATTTTCCTTGCAATTATCTTATGTCTTAGAAAAAAAATTCTACATTACAATTTCGTACTTTCGATCTATTATGGAAATGAGCTCAAGGGCCGATTATAACCAGAGTTAGAATGATCACTCCCACACTCGGGGACTACCATCCGAAAAAATAAACTCGAACAGATCAAACTGTTAAGCATTAGGGGCATAAGACCTCTTAGGCAACCCCCTAATTCTAAAGGCCACGACCATACTCACTCGGGGACTGTTATCTTAGGCAAGCATGGATAACTCGGGAAAGCAAGCTCACCGGGCTACGCCCGAATTTAAAGGCTAGGACTTAGCACGGCTCGGAGACATCCGAGAATTGTAATAATAAATATGCCTTCGAAATTTTCATAACCGGTTTTAAAGGCTACCATCGGCAAACTATAGTTTGAGTTACTTACTTTGAGAAGGTTCCCGATAGCCCCGAACCTCCAAGATGACTCGAAAACAAATTAATGTAAAGGCAAGGTTGTTCAAACTTACACAACCCGCGCTATTTTATGCTAAGGCATCCCGACCTTTGTAAATTCAAGTAATAAAGCAAAAGAAAAATTCAAAAGCCAAAAGGGAAAAAAGCCTTATATATTTACACAATGATCTTTACAGAAGCCAAAATGGCTTAATTCGGAAAAATTTACAATGGCCGAAATGGCCTCAAAAAGATGCAAAAGGAAATCGAAAAATACAAAGGCCTAAATGGCTTGATCTTCATCGGAGGCACCATCTCCGCCATCGAGATCTTCCCCCCATTCAAACTCACTCAAACTATCTGAATCTTCCTCAGGAAAGGCCAACTTTCGAGCCCTGGCTTCCTCTGCTTTGGCATTCTCGAGCTCAGCCAATATTCAAATCCCTGAGCATGGACTCCCTCGAGGGATTCCTTTCGAGATTGCCACTTTGCATGATCCACCATGCTTTTGGCCCGCGTCTGGATAGCCGCGACGTCGACCTTGTATTGGGTCACATTAGCTTGGGCCTTGGTGTTGGCCGCGGTCACCTCAGATTTGGCCGCCTCGAGCTCATTGGCCAAGTTAGCTAACTAGGACTGAAGCTCCTTAATTTTCGTTGCTTGCACCGAGGTTCTCTCTTGCAACCCGGAGCTAGGAATCGGCCGACTCCAGCTCTGCTTGGACGCCCTCCTTTTTTCGAGGCTAAGATGTCCATATTCTTCTTGAACTCTTCAACCTCGACTCGAATTGCATCTATTTGTTTCTGAAGATCCCCGATCTATTCGAGCCTCTACCGGACCTGCAGAATTGGATCGTTAGTCGTTATCTCCAATTCATCTTCACTATCGTAAAGCACTTGGAATACCTGTTCGGCCATCTCAGCATGCTCATCCCGAGCCGTCACTAAATCTGCTTGAAGCTTCTCACTGAGAAGTTTGTAGGTGTCATTTTTCTCGGTGAGGTCCCGAGCCTCATCCTCTCACTCCCCCCCGAATTTGAAGGAAAGCATTGTGATGAAACACTGAAGCCTACAAGCAAGGAAGAAGATGTTAGAATTACCTACAACTCCAAGTTTGAAATAGATAATGTAATGGCCCTCGAAGTTACCCGATTCAGAGCATGTTTGGCCTCGTTGAACTGGCAAGCGGCTCCCACCGCATTCACCACATATTGGTCTTCCTCGGTCACCAAGCATCTAAGGTAGTTAGCAATCCCCATGGAGGGGGGGGGGGGGGGAAGAGAAGACTCGGGCATCCTCCGGTATAAAAAACACTATATTCCGCCTACGGTCGGGGTTAATACTTGGGGCCGGGAATCGGTCCACCAGTTTTGGGCTTGACGAAGACCTAGTAGCGCCCGGGGGCATCGGTAAGTCACCGAGCCCGATAACATCTTCCAAAGCATCGAACTCAACCCCATCCAAGAAGCCGTGGATATTGACCGCCCCCTGAGGACCCTCGTAAGAGCGACCTTCCAACATATTGGCCTCACGGATCGTGGTGTCCGAAATATGAGGGGACTCAAAAATATCGATCACATCGAGCTCGTCCCTCGGAACATCTTCCGCCACTCAGGAAGCCTCGCCCCCGGTCTTTCTCTTGACCATCTCAGCCTGGGACGGAGTGGCCTCAACTCTTTCTAGCTCGGGAACCTCGGCCGAAGCTCCCTCGTTAACCTCCTCTGGTACGAAGGGCTTTTATATCGAAGCACTAGCCCGCACACAGGCTACCAGATTGGTTTCTTCTTCTTCTTCTTCTTCAGACTCGTCCCTTAGCCGACGGACTGAGTCCAATGATAGAGCAATGGTGCTCCCTTTGTGTTTACGAGCTTGCCTTTTCTTTAGCTTTTGCTTTTCCGAGTTCGGGGAACTCGGAGCCCCTTTTCTCTTCTTCTCTTTGGCCTGCTTCAGAGCATGTGGTTGGGGAAGGACTTCTTCTTCGTTAGATGGGGGCCTCATTGCTATATCCTCCCCGAGGCCTACAAAGGAAAAAAGACAAGTAAGCTCGAGAAGTATCCCGAATGATAACTGTCCTAGAAAGAAGCTTACCATGATTGCGGGCTTCCCATGGACCCTTTGATAATTCCATCCAAGCACGCTCGGAGTAAGGTCTCAGCGGCACTAGGCTCTCGACCCATTGCTTGAGATCGGGGATTACCTCCAGCGCCTGGGCCACAGTTGCAACACCAAAAAATACAGATGAGGAAAGAAGATAAGAGGTAAAATAGCACAATTAAAAAGGCAAAGTACTACTCACGATTCATGTTCCATTTCTCCGGAAACGACATGTCTTTAGCAGGGATCAGGTCCGAAGTCCTTATTCGGACAAATCGGCCCATCCAACCTCGGTCGCGAGCCTCATCTATGCTCGAGAACGGGGCCTTGACGGCCCTGCGAGCAAGCTTAATCAGCCCTCCTCGATAGAGTCGGGGACTGTAAAGGCGCATAAGGTGGTCGAGGATGAAGGGATATCCCTCGATTTTGCTCGCGAAGAATCGGAGGAGAATCACTATTCTCCAGAAGGAAGGATGGATCTGGCCGAGGGTCACGTCATACCTCTTGCATAAGGCGACGATGATAGGGTCTAAGGGACCCAACGTGAAAGGGTAAGTGTAAACACTTGGGAAACCCTCCAAATGGGTAGTGATCGACTCCTCGGGCGAAGGTACCACATGTTTATCGACCCAGTGGCACTCCTCTTTAACTTTGTCAAAGAGATTATTAGTTATCGTGCATATGTACCTCGAGACCGGTTCACATCGACCAGGTACTGAGGAGGTTTTTTCAATCCTAAAATCGGCGACAGTAGAGCACTCTCCCGGAATGAAATCCTCAAGAGGAGGTTTCGCCGTAGCTCCATCGCCGGCGGGCCGTGAAGAAGAGGCGGCCTCCTTTTGCTGTACGGTTTTAGAAGTTTTTGCCATTGTAAAGTAAAAGAGAAGGGAATTAGGATGATTTGCGATTTGCTCAAGATTCAAGAGATTTGGGAGCGAGAGTTGCAAAGCAAAGATATTTTTGAAGAGAAGCAACAATAAGGGAAATTTTGAGCGTAAAGTTTGAATGGAAGAAGGTGGCGGTACTTATAGCTTGCTGGTAGCGGTTCAAAACCGGTGGTGGACGACCAACAACTGACAGACATTTAATTCTCGGTAAAGGAACCGACGGGACCTTTCAGTATCCACTTGTCGCTGACGTCATAGTCAGGCTCGTCGCTTACGTCATGGCATATCGAGACAGGATTGGAAAGGTTCAAATCGTTTCTCATCATCTTCTCTCCGAGAAACGAGGGGACTATGTGTATACAGTCAAAATCGGGCTTGCCCTTTTTGCATGACTGATCGAGACTGGAACGCGATAAGCCAAGGTTCAGCCTCGTATCATATCGAACCACGATGCAAAGTTAGGTTGTCGAGCTCGTGACCGTGAGACCGATCAAGATCGAGATCGACCAAGATCGAGACTGAACAAGATAGGGATTGAGGGAAGCTTACCAAGCCGAATAATGGAAAGCCGAAGTATCTGCAATCGGGCGAGGATCACGGCGCGTATCCCGGCACGTATCAAGAAAAGGCCAATTAATTAGCCAATCGTGTGATTTCTTACCTCATATAGAATTGTACCTAGAATACGACTCCCCTATTATATAGAGGGGGGGGGGGGTATGATCATTTGTAACCAGATCATATTCACGCTATACTAAGCAATATACTGTCATTTTCTAGCTTTCATTACCTTGTTATTCTGTTCATAAGCAAGTTGAAACATATTTAGTTCAAGGGTGACTGAACTTGAGGGCCAAGACTGTTCAATTCGTGTGGTTTGCTTTTATTCTTTTATAGTCAATTTTAATATTTTTTTTTTTAATTTGTGCCACGTTATATCATATGTCCTTAAAACCGCGTATAAATTCAATTGTTATCCGATTTTAGGGTAAACAGATGTTTCTCCCAAAAAAACTAACCATTTAATACTCTTTATCCAATGCAATTGAATTTAATACGTAAGTCAAAATTAATATTTCTTAAATGCGTAATGTTAGTAACATGAGACGGCATCTTTTTAGCAAATAAATGTAAATGCAAAGCCAAATAGTAGGAAATATCCGCCAGCACGTTATTACCCCTCCGCTCCTTAATTACGTAACCAGATTCCCAAAGATTACAAAATCTGTGCATTCTCGTAAATATCACCTTTTCTGAGGTCAAATGATTCCATTCATCTACTCCCTCCGGTTCGCAATAGTGTCCAATTTGCTTTTTCATTTTGGTTCAAAATAAGTGTCCAGTTATGTAATCAAGAAAGAATTCAATTTGTTTTTACAAAATAATCCCTATGTATATACTCCTAAAAAATTTTCTTACTCCTCACATTAAATATTAAATTAGGGGTAGTTTAGCCGTAGTATGTATTTTTGTATAGAATTTAGTATGTTCTTAATGGGCGTGCTAAAAGCAAATTGGACACTTACTGTGAATCGGAGGGAGTATTACCTTAACCAAGGTAAACGCAAGTTGTTGTGAAAAAGAGTAATAAATATCTATATACGGACACATAATAGCTCTATAACCTATACGTACAGTAGCAATAATAGAAAATACAGTAATAAAACAGTTTAAGTTTGATCCACGGACTAAAAAAATAATTACACAATGAATTATATACATATGAATTTATGATAAATATAACTTCATAAAAATAATAAATACCATGTTATAATAAATTATCTAGACACCACTTGTGGGATTACACTGGGTATATTATTATTGTTGTATGTTATAAGTTATAACAAATTACAACAACAACAACAACAAACCCAGTATGTTCCCACGAGGTGGGGTCTGGAGAGGGTAGTCTGTACGCAGACCTTATCCCTACCTAACAGATAGAGAGGTTGTTTCCAATACTAAATTTTTTTGAGTTTACGTTTTATACTTTAGCGTAAAAGTATTTCCACAATTAAAGCACTTATAAGATGGTATTGGTAGATCTCTACTATAAGTAATTGCAAAGCTGATAAAAATGATAACTTACTTGCAATAAATATATAAAATACAATTATAGCGTAGGACATCTTTATATTAATATGGTGTAACTTAAAGGCAAAACCTTTTTAATTTGACATTGTATATTACATAAGTCCGCAAGTAATACATTACAACAAGTGTTAGAATTAAACAAAACGGAGTTCGCCTTTTTTTTTTTTTTAGTTTTTTATTTGGTGTCCGATATACGTATTGGAGTCTGCTTATATTTGGACTCGTATTACGTAGGCCTCCATTCGGAAGAAGCGCTCCATACCAAGAATTTTTTTATATTATTTCTACAAAAAGATAAGTAATTTTTGGCGGATGTGTTTAAACTATAATGTCCAAATCTTGCGAATACAAAAAACTCTAGCATCAAACGAAATTATTTTTGCAAAAACTTAATGTTTTTTTCCTCTTTCCAAAACTCAATTTACAAAAAAAAAAAAATGAAACAAATGTGAAATGTCACCTAACCTTTGTCATTTTTATTTGGGAGGACGAGGAGCAAAAGGCCAAAAAAAAAAAAAAAAAGGAAAAAGGAAAAATAAATTAAAAAAAGCAAAAAAGGAGAACCCCACATAGTAATAACAGCTGGTTAGGGCTTGAGCTGAAAATGCAAACTGCGTGAAAATTCACACACACACACCCCAGACAGCATATATATAAATAATAGAGAGAGAGAGATTCCGGCAACTTCGGAGGATCGCCGGCAACTTTTCCGATCTTATCATTGGCCCACAGATTCGCGCCAAAAATCCATTCACCATTCACCTCTGCAAAATTCTCGCTTCCTTTTTTTAAAATCAAGAAAATAGGGAATTTATATACATACAGAAAAAAAAGCCAAAATTATATAGATAAGTACAGTTATGTGGGACAGAGAGGTGCAGAGCTAAAGGGGGTAGGTGGGTGGTTGATTTGAACGTTGGGATCGGAAAGTGGGTTTTAGGAAACTACAGGGGTTTCCACTGAAATTAGTCTTTCTTTACTCATTTTATGATTGGGTTTTGGAAATTTTTTTAAGTTCTTTTGTCTTTTAATCAAGAAAATTTCAGGTGGGTTTCATCAATTTTGTGAGAAAATAGTCTTTTGTGTGTGTGAATCTGCATGCAATCAGGGGGTGGAGCTCAGCAAGGTGGTGGTGTCGCCGGCCATGGGCGGAGCACGGCGGCATCAGCCTCAGCTTCTCCTTCATCATCTTCTTCTGCCTCTCATATGGGGTTGGATCAGCAGCAGCAGCAGCAGCAGCAGCAGCAGCTGCATCAACATCAACAGCAGCAACAACGCCAGGTTAGGGTTAACAACCTTTTTTTCCAAATTTTATTGCATTTTTGTTTTTTTGAAGTGGGATTGATCCTTATTTATCTATTTTGGACGTGGGTTCTGGAAATGACCTCACGTTTGTTCTTTGGAACTGGGTTTTGTTGAATTTCAGCACTTGGCTTGAAGTGACATGATTTGCTTGCTATGTGAAAGACATTCTTTTTCTTGTTTCAAGTAGCATTGAGGTGACAGCTACTTAAGCTTTGAAAACTTTGGCATGTTGGAGAGAAATCTTTTGTGCTGTAAAATGTAGTAGCACATGTTGATTTTATAGTTATCAACTTCACTTTTTGAGGAATCAAACCTGTATATTTTGGTCTGCGCTCAATGGCTAAATTGTTAACCTTGAAATGGCAAGTGGAAGTGTTGAGTTCCAGCGAGTGACTGTTGTTTGCCAGGTCTTTAAGATTTTAACCTTGACCTGTTCAAAAGATTTATTTTTTCCAACAGTATTGGAAGTCCATGTGATTCTTACTGCAATGATGTTCTCAACTCCTTCCAGATTAACTGTCATTGCTTAAATTATGGAATGTAATCTTCTATTTCGTCCATACATATGATACTTTTTGTCCACATTTGTTACCTTAATGATAACTCTGAGTAGTAGTAGTTGTCCTCATGTCTAAAGCTTTGTCTGAATTCATTATCCTTAATAGGAAACAAATTTATTACAAAGTGAACTGAAGAAGACGAATTACAGCACAGGACGAAATAAGATGTATCTTAACCAACCTAGAAGAATTTTGTCCATTATGTGCTTAGGATGCTGCAAATGTCCCTACAAACTCTTTCATGCTTTTGAGTGGCAGGATTGATCAGCTTTGTCAGTTATACCAGTTTTCTCGAGTGTCTTGTTTGCTTTCTAGCTAAAATATTTTCCATGTATTTTGGTGCTTTTTTTGCTTCCTATTTCTGATATCTGGAGAGATGGTTTTTCCTTCTTTATTTCTGGAATATTTACTATGTATGTTTTCAAATAAATTGTTAAGACTTGCTTTCTTGAATCAAGATAGCTGCTCTTTTCAAGGATAAATTGTTAAGACTTGTTTATCTTATATTGTCAAGGATAAGATCACTAGAATTTAGGTCTTATTTGAATCACTCACCTTATTTTACAAAATAACTTTGGCGTATCATTTTTTGGATATTCATTTTGCAGTCATTGCAACAACAGTTCCTTAGAAGGCCTGAAGGAAATGAAGCTATTCTTGCCTTCCAGACTGGCAATGCCCATGGAATGTTAGGTGGGGGTAATTTTGTTGGACCTTCTGGATCCATGCAGCTGCCTCAACAGTCGAGGAGGTATATTGATTTGGGCCAACAACATGGTTCTCCCACCATTCGAGAAGATGGCCAGAACAGGAGCCAGGGCTTTGAGCAACAGATGTTGAATCCTGTTCAACAGGCATACTTGCAGTATGCTTACCAGGCAGCCCAACAAAAGTCAGCTCTTGGGATGCAACATCAGCAGCAAATGAAAATGGGAATGTTTGGCCCTCCTGCAAAGGACCAAGATCCTAGAATTGCTAATATGAAAGAACTTGTTGCCATGCAGGCATCAAACCAGGCCCAGGCATCATCATCAAAGATATCCTCAGAACATTTCTCTCGTGGTGAGAAACAATCTGATCAGGGCCAGCAGTTGATGGCCGATCAGAGATCAGATCCAAAGCTTCCTTCCCAGCCAACATTGCTTGGCCAAGCAGTAGCTACGAAGCCCATGCAGGCTCCACCATCTCAGCAAAGCATGGCGAACATGACAAGTAACTCTCTTGCTATGGCTGCGCAGATGCAAGCAATGCAGGCTCTGGCACTTGAACGTAATGTTGATCTGTCACTACCTGCAAATGCGAACATTATGGCACAGCTAATTCCGCTCATGCAGTCCAGAATGATGATGGCCCAGCAGAAAGTGCCTGATGGCAATGTGCCTGTTCAATCTTCATCAGGTCATACGCCAAAGCAGCAAGTTTCATCACCTCAAATTGCAAACGAAAACTCGCCCCATGCTCATTCTTCAAGTGATGTGTCGGGCTCAAGTTCTGCTAAAACTAGGCAGACTGTTACAACTGGTCCTCTCGGTGTGACACATAACATCGCTTCAATTAATAACTCAAATAATATAGTCCAGCAGCAGTTTTCTGCTCAAGGCAGAGAGAACAATTTGCCTTCTAGACAACCAATTATGGCTAGCAGTGGATTGCCTCCCATGCAATACCCACAGTTATCTATAAACCCGAACCAGGGTGTGGATAACACCTTGCCACCTAAACCTACCTCAACTGCCCAAGAAACCTTGCAGACGCAGTATGGCAGGCAATTGAGTCGACCTTCACCACATTCTGCAGCTTGTTCTCCAGATGGGAATTTGGGGAATTCCCTTGAATCTCAGGGCGGAAATGTCCGTCAGGTGCAAAAACAACATCTGGGGTTCAGTAAGCAGCAACTGCATGTTCTTAAAGCCCAGATACTTGCATTTAGACGTCTAAAGGTTTGTTCATTAGTGTACTCTGCTCAGTTTTACATACTTTTCTTCCCCTTGCTCAAAATACTCAAATCTGTTATTATTAAATATATCTTGATCTGCTTTTTCTCGCTTGTAGAAAGGAGATGGGACATTACCGCGTGAGTTACTCCAAGCTATTATTCCGCCACCTCTAGACGTGCAAACGCAGCAAACGTTTCCTCCTAGTGGTACAGCGAATCAGGAGAAGTCATCGGGAAAAAGCTCAGAAGATAACTCAAGACGCCCGGAACCAAGTGAGAAGGGTCCCCAGCTTGTAGTACCATCATCTGATGGACCGAATGGTTCAAAGGAGGAGGTCATAGGAGATGAGAGTACAGCTGCCTCAACCATAGTTGTGCCACATAGTGCAACTGAGACAAAGGAGACTGCATCAGTGGTTCTTCCTGGAAAAGAAGAGAAGCCAATCATGGGACATGCTAGTAAATCTGACCAGGATGCTGAACATGCTATTCAGAATACTCCTAGTAGAGGTGATATTGCACCGGATAGGGGTAAATCTGTTGCATCACAAGCTACTGGTTCTGATGCAACTCAGGCAAAAAAACCTATGCAGTCTAGTGTCACTCAACAAAAAGATACAGGTCCAGCTCGCAAGTATCATGGACCATTATTCGATTTTCCTGTCTTCACTCGAAAGCATGATGCTTTTGGACCATCCATGATGATGAACAACAATAATAATTTAACATTGGCTTATGAAATCAAGGATCTTCTAGTGGAGGAAGGCTCAGAAATCCTCAAGAGAAAAAGGGAGGAAAGTATAAAGAAGATTGGTGATATCCTAGCTGTTAATTTAGAGAGGAAAAGGATTAGACCAGATCTTGTTCTAAGATTACAAATAGAAGAAAAGAAACTCCGACTTGCTGATATACAGGCACGCTTGAGGGATGAGATCGAGCAACAGCAGCAGGAAATAATGGCAATGCCTGATAGGCCATACCGAAAATTTGTAAGGCTATGCGAACGTCAGCGTCAGGACCTTGCTAGGCAAGTGCAGGCCTCCCAGAGAGCTATCCGAGAAAAACAATTAAAATCTATTTTTCAATGGCGTAAGAAGCTTCTTGAGGCTCATTGGGCAATACGTGATGCTCGAACTGCACGCAATAGGGGAGTGGCTAAGTACCATGAGAGAATGTTGAGGGAGTTCTCAAAGAAAAAGGATGATAATCGGAATGAAAGAATGGAGGCATTGAAGAATAATGATGTTGAGAGATACAGGGAGATGTTGCTAGAGCAGCAGACCAACATTCCCGGTGATGCTTCAGAGAGATATGCTGTTCTCTCATCATTTTTGAGTCAGACAGAAGAGTATCTTCATAAATTGGGAAGTAAAATTACAGCGACAAAAAATCAACAGGAGGTTGAGGAGTCTGCAAATGCTGCTGCAGCTGCTGCACGAGCACAGGTACTTCTCTTGCCCTGCCTTGTGCAGCCACTATCTTAAGTTGCTATGCATGAGTTACAAATTGCTAAATTCAGGGAAAATGTCGTTGGTGCAACTTTATGGTTAATCATAGGGCAATGCAGAAGTGACCAGATGCCTTTTCCACTTTTGGTATCTCATATACATATTTATATATATTATTATGAGCAAAAAAAATCATACCAAAGCTTGTCTTGCAACTATGCCCTCTTAATTGGAACAAATGGACCTCCCGTTCTGCTGGATTTATTTGATAAACTTTTTCCGTCCCTAGTTGGTGATTATATTTTATTTGCGTTCTTTCATTTTTTTCCCATGATAACAGGGCCTCTCTGAAGAAGAAGTAAGAGCTGCGGCAGCCTGTGCTCGGGAGGAAGTCATGATAAGGAATCGTTTCTCTGAAATGAATGCACCCAGAGATGGTTCATCAGTTAACAAGTAATTCATTTTCTTTCCTTATTACACCTTGGCATTTTGGGACATTTCTACACGGGAGAAGTTTTGTTCGGCAGTCGATGCTTTCTTGCTGATAAGTTCAGTTTGCTCTTGAATATTAACCAAGCAGTTCTAATTCATGTGGAAGACATTTGGTTATCTGGTCCATCCAGATTGTCATCGACATTGTGGTTGTTTACATCTAGGACAGCTGTCACTTATCTTAACTGACTACACCTGTCTTTAGCATGTTATGCGGTGTCATTGTTTAGCTGCCATTAGGTTATCTCAACTCTGTACTCTTTTTCATGTCTTCAGGTATTACCATCTTGCCCATGCTGTGAATGAAAGGGTTATAAGGCAGCCTTCTATGTTAAGAGCTGGAACTTTGCGAGACTATCAGTTGGTACGTTGCAAACTTCAATATATGCAGAAATGATTGACTTCATACATTTTCATTTTCTTAATTTCAGTATATCATTTTGTGCTTTTACATGAGATAAATTTTTTGTATTCAAATGTTACAGGTGGGGTTGCAGTGGATGCTTTCTTTGTATAATAATAAGCTAAATGGTATTTTGGCTGATGAGATGGGTCTGGGGAAGACTGTGCAGGTGAATGTCTTTACTCTTTCATCCAATTTAGTGTCCTGCTTTACTCTGAATATGTTTTGAGTGAGATCTTTAGGGATATGCTTCTTTTTTGTGTTCTCTTTCTGTCTCAACAGGTTATGGCATTAATTGCTTACTTGATGGAATTCAAACAAAACTATGGACCACATCTTATAATTGTGCCAAATGCAGTTCTAGTTAATTGGAAGGTTGGTAATCAATTGCTGTTGATAATGTGAGTGTCTTTCTGGTTTCCCTTTGTACTTACTCATTTTATATTTCCAGAGTGAGTTTCTCAATTGGCTTCCATCTGCGTCCTGCATCTTCTATGTTGGTGGGAAGGATCAAAGATCCAAGTTATTTTCACAGGTATGGTGCATTCATGCTGAAATTTAACTGGCTTATGTTGTTGAACTTGGAATTGAAGGTTCTATATGCTTCAACATCTTGTAGGAAGTTTGTGCGATGAAATTTAATGTTCTCGTGACTACGTACGAGTTCATCATGTATGATCGTTCTAAACTTTCAAAAGTCGATTGGAAGTATATAATAATTGATGAAGCACAACGTATGAAGGACAGAGAATCAGTTCTTGCTCGTGATCTTGACAGATATCGATGCCAAAGGCGCTTGCTTCTCACGGGGACACCATTGCAGGTGTGTTGTGTCTATCATTGCTTATGTTCAGATCTACATTACTCTGCTTATGTTTGAATCTGCGTTATTGGGATAAGCTTATTGCGTATGTCCTACCTTTAACTGGGCTTATGTTAGTGTAGGATGCTACAAACAAAACTATTCAAGACTGAGCGCAGTGCTCAATTGTCTTAAAACTTGCACATATAGAATGATGTATCTTTTGAATTTAGTTGCATGCTGATCCATTGAAATTTAATTGGTTTTAACAAGGAAAATTGTGGTTCAGCAAGATATTTTTGCTTACAATCACAATCCATCATTGTGAACTTTGTACAGCTAGAGGGAAAATCCCTGCATGAGGTTTTAAGTGTCTTGTATTAGTAGTGCTTAAGCAGAGTTACATAGACAATTAAACAAAAGTCACATAGACAATAAAAATTAATCTTCGCATTTCTGTCCTTGGCTTGAGTTTTTTTGCCAAATGCTCTCAAGCATGGCTCACTGGTTGCAACTGGGTGCTTATTTTTCTTTTAACCACATTAACTCTTTCTTACTTATCCATTCCTGTCTGAACTTCCTTAGCGCATGAATTAGCATAAGAGAATTTGTTTAAATGTGTTTGATGCAGAATGATTTGAAGGAACTATGGTCACTTCTAAATCTACTACTTCCAGAAGTATTTGATAATCGCAAAGCATTTCATGATTGGTTCTCCAAGCCCTTTCAAAAAGAAGGTCCGACACACAATGCTGAGGATGACTGGCTTGAGACTGAGAAGAAGGTCATTATTATCCATCGACTTCACCAAATTCTCGAGCCTTTCATGCTCAGGCGTCGTGTTGAAGATGTTGAAGGTTCACTTCCACCCAAGGTATAACTTCATGGTTGTCCTTGGTTTCAAAACTGTGATGTGAACCTCTCTAATGATAACTTCAACTGCAGGTCTCAGTTGTCTTAAGATGCAGGATGTCAGCTTTTCAGAGTGCTGTTTACGACTGGATCAAGTCTACTGGTTCACTTAGAGTTGACCCTGAAGATGAGGAGCGAAGGGCTGAAAAAAATCCAAATTACCAGCCTAAAACATATAAAGTTTTAAATAATAGATGTATGGAGCTTCGAAAAGCTTGCAACCATCCTTTGCTTAACTATCCATATCTCAATGTTACAAAGGACTTTCTTGTTAAATCATGTGGAAAATTGTGGATTCTTGATCGGATCTTAATTAAACTTCAAAGGACAGGGCACAGGGTGTTGCTTTTCAGTACCATGACAAAGCTGCTTGATATCTTGGAGGAGTATTTGCAGTGGCGACGACTCGTCTACAGAAGAATTGACGGGACAACGAGCTTAGAGGATCGTGAATCAGCTATTGTGGATTTTAATAGTCCAGATACTGATTGCTTTATCTTCTTGCTAAGCATTCGTGCTGCTGGGCGTGGATTGAATCTTCAGACTGCTGACACTGTTATTATCTATGATCCTGATCCAAACCCCAAAAATGAGGAACAGGCAGTTGCTAGAGCCCATCGTATAGGGCAGAAAAGAGAAGTGAAAGTCATATACATGGAGGCAGTTGTTGACAAAATTGCAAGTCATCAGAAAGAGGATGAATTCCGTGTTGGAGGCATAGTTGATTCTGATGATGACCTCGCGGGCAAGGACCGGTATATGGGATCTATTGAGAGTCTCATTCGGAATAATATTCAACAGTATAAGATTGACATGGCTGATGAAGTTATAAATGCTGGGCGTTTTGACCAAAGGACTACACATGAAGAGCGGCGTTTGACTTTAGAAACGTTATTACATGACGAAGAGAGATATCAAGAGACACTTCATGATGTTCCCTCTCTTCAGGAGGTAAATCGCATGATTGCTAGGAGTGAAGAAGAGGTAGAACAATTTGATCAAATGGATGAAGAATTTGATTGGGAAGAGGAGATGACTAGATATGACCAGGTTCCAAAGTGGCTTCGTGCTACCAGTAAGGAAGTTAATGGGGCCATTGCCAATTTAGCAAAAAAGCCCTCAAAGAATGTCTTATTTAGTAGTGGTACTGGCATGGACTCCAGTGGAGCTCCTGAATCTGAGAAGAAAAGGGGGCGGCCCAAAAGTAAGAAGGTTCCTATTTACACAGAATTGGACGATGACTTCTCTGAAGCAAGCTCTGAGGAGAGGAACGGATATTCAGCCCATGAAGAAGGAGAAATTGGGGAATTCGAAGATGATGAATTTAGTGGTGCTGTTGGCGTTACACCAGTTAACAAAGACCAATCAGAAGAAGATGGTCCAAGTTATGCTGATAGATATGAATACCACCAAGGTCCACAAGGTGCAAAGACTCTTGTACCTGATCAAGTGGGTTCATCAGGATCATCTTCAGACAGCCAAAAACCGATACAAATAGTATCCTCGTCTGTGTCATCTCAGCAGAAGTTTGGATCCCTTTCAGCATTAGATGCCAGGCCTGGTTCTCGGGCCAAACGGATGGTAGGGAATTCATTCCCTTTGTTCCTTCTTTAAAGCTGTACCTCCAGTACTGATAAGATTTAATGACTTCCAAATTTCCATTTTTTAAATTTCAGGCAGATGAATTAGAGGAAGGAGAAATTGCAGTATCTGGAGACTCACATGTGGATCTCCAGCAGTCTGGTAGTTGGATCCAAGATCGTGATGAAGGCGAAGAAGAACAGGTGTTGCAGCCCAAAATAAAAAGGAAACGCAGTTTGAGGGTTCGACCAAGGCATGCTGCAGAAAGGCCAGAAGAGACGCTCATTGAGAAGCCAGCTGTGCAGCGTGGAGATTCTTCTCAGATGGCACTTCAAGGGGATCGTAGATATGATCTTCAAGTGAGAAACGATCGTGGACACAAAGCGCCTGCAGAGCCTAGTGCTTTAAAGCATGGTCAAGGTGATGCATCCTTGAAGAGTAAGCGAAGCATACCCACGAGGAAATCTTCTAATTCAGTGAAGATGCATGGTTCAGGAAAACCTGGAAAAGTCAGTTGCTTGTCTCCTGATGATTCCTTTGAACCCGCAAGAGAAAGTTGGGATAATAAGCCCAGCGGGACTTATAGTGGAGGGACTAAGATGTCTGAGGTCATTCAAAGAAAGGTAAAAACACTTAGAAAGTAGTATTCAACTGTTACTTAAATTGAAACTCCTTTTTATTGCATTAGTTTCTTGATACTGCATCTCTACTGGAGTTTGGGAGAAGGAATCGGTTTTGTGTAGCACATTTTGTTATAGTTTTTTTTTTTTAATTTTTTATACAAGTACCTGGACTTAAATTCTCTTGTTCAAATGAGTGTCTTGTATTAGAGCGGAACGGATGCAGAAGATTCCTATAGCTGACTGCAGTTAGATTGGCATTGAGGCCTAATTGTCTTGTATTGTATGCTTTTCTAGTTTAAAGTTTATACTGTATATATTATTTTGGTTTCCAGCTTTCATCAGAATGACCTCTTAATCTATGATCAGTTTTCCTATGTTTTGTCTGAATATTTCATGTTGCTACAGCTTTGGCTAATATATGTTGATCAGGCTAGGACTATTTGATTTTAATCAGAAATTATGGTCGGGTGACTGCCTTTAATGTACTTGAACACAATCTGTCCAGCTGGTTCAGCGTAGTGTTACTACATTTTACGCCTCAACCCCAAGCAAGTTGGGTTTCATTTTGTATCTGCTTGCATAAAGAAGATCCAATTACTCAGGGCTGTGTGTCAATCTTTCCCTCTCTTGATTGCAGATATTACTCCTGATCTTGTGCATGATTTTTCTTTCTATTGCAGTGCAAGACTGTCACTATCAAGCTCCAAAAGAAAATAGAGAAGGGAGGCCATCAAATAATTCCACTGCTACATGGTCTGTGGAACAGAATTGAAAGTTCTGGTTGCATAGGTGGGGCTGACGATAGTCCATTTGGTTTACAGACAATTGATATGCGTGTTGATGAGTCTGAGTACAGTGGAGTGCTCGAATTTGTGTCTGATGTGCAGCTGATGTTAAAACGTGCAGTGCAATACTTTGGGTTCTCACATGAGGTATGCTATGATACTTAAGATCTGAACTGATTCAGCTTATTATACTACTCACTATTGCCATGCTTTCATACTGATCTCCAGAAAAGACATACAAATGCCAGTCCTGTTTTCCTGATATTTATGTAACTCATCGAATAAGAATAATGTATAAACGAACTTGAGTCAACCAGTGAAGAAACCAGCATTGAGTGGGCTATTGGTCATCACGTGATGCTCATACCCAGCTCCCCCCATGTTCTTTTACTTCAATTTCTGAAATTTCGCTACCATTACAGGTGAGATCTGAAGCAAGGAAAGTGCATGATCTTTTCTTTGACATCTTGAAGATAGAATTTCCAGAGACTGACTTCCGAGAAGCAAGGAATTCTATTTCTTTTGCTGGACCTGCAGCTAGTACTACACCCGGCGCATCTTCAAGGCAGATGCCTGTAGGTCAGAACAAGAGACATAAACTGATAAATGAAATGGAACCTGACCCTAGTCCACTACAGAAACCAAAGACACGTGGAGCACTCCATGCCGGTGAAGATGCCAAGGCTAAGAATCATATGGCTCAAAGAGAAACAAGATTTGGTGGTAGCAGCGGCCGAGAGCTTAGCCAACAGGATGATTCACGGCCGTTCACTCATCCCGGGGAGCTTGTTATTTGCAAGAAGAAGAGAAAAGATAGAGAGAAGTTGGGTATGAAACCTGGGAGTAGTTCTGCTGGTCCTGTCTCACCACCTAGTGTCCCCCGCAGTATCAGAAGTCCAGGCTCACTCCCAACTGTGAAGGAGGGGGGAAGGTTAAACCAGCAGACACCACCCCAAAATCAGTTGAATGGCAGTGGTAGCAGCAGCTCTGTTGGCTGGGCAAACCCTGTGAAGAGACTAAGATCAGATTCTGCAAGAAGGCGGCAAAGTCATTTATGATTGTAGTTGTTAAAGGTGTACAATGTAATGCAACAAGTAATAGCTGATGATACTCTATTGAGGTGCTGTGAATAACCGGCCCTTCGGATTTTCATACCTCCTGAGCTGTGTACTTCCTCCATTCCATCCCCAGCCTCACTTGTATGATAAATATGCTATTGAAGATAGGCTTCTTACTGTCCACCATTAGCAACTGCTTGTCTGAGATTTGTCTTTTTCTTCTTCCTCTTCTTTTTCTATTTTTGTAGAAATGGTTGAGTGCCAGATTATGAAAAGCTACCAAAAGGTGCTCGCCCTATTTACATGCAACCTCTTCCTTGTTTTTTTCTTTTTCAAAATCAATTCTCAATAAACTAAGCCGTATTCGTCTGCATTCTTTGTTTCTTCGCAAATACCGTGCTCTCTCTGATATTGCTATGAAATAATCACCCACAATTGTGCTTTCGCAATTGGCCACTGGCTGTTCTGGTCTTCGGAATAATATTTGAATTTAGTTTACTGTTATGAGATTGACGAGGATGTCACATACCGTATTGAGTATTGGGGCGGGATGGATGAAATGAAGGCTCGCTTCCGGTGTTTTGTGTGATAAGAATGTGCTATCAAAACTTAAAGGTAAGTTCTATAGAGCGGTGGTGTCACGCCCCAACCTCGGGGAGCGCAATCGGCACTCAACCAAGTGGACCCGGTCGAGCAAGCCTGTTAGACACTTTCTACCCAACTCACTTATGATCAAGAGAAGGCATGCTTTCATTAATTAGACAATAGAAAGTTCGCATATACATTACTAAATCAATTCATTAATTATATCATTATTAGGTTTCAAAATACACACATTCTTATAATTGAGTGGAACAAGAGTCTAAATCACAACATAATCCGTTGACCTTTCTAACACCTATATAGAACCCACATAGTGTCTACGGAGCCTCTAAAGATACAAAAGAGAGTTATGTAATGCCGACAACAAGACCCCGGCTATACCTCAAAACGTGGTAAAAATATTAATGTCACGACCCGAATTTCCCACCCTCGGGAGTCGTGATGGCGCCTACTCGTGGAAGCTAGGCAAGCCAAAAAAAAAAAACCTTTGCAAACATTAACCTATCTCGTTTTTATACATGATTAAACAATTAAATTATCAATGAATAGGCAGTTAAAAGACAACGAAAAGTAAAATTTAGCGGAAGTCTGAACTAAATATAGAAACAACGTCTATAAAGCCAATACAAGTCTCTACCCAGCACCTGGTGTCACAACAATACAAGGACTGTCTAGGATTACTACAAATAAGAGTTTGAAATAAAGGACATAGTCTGTTTCGAATACAAATGTCAACAGAACATGAAAACTGATAGAAGAGACGCCGGGCCTGCGAACGCCAGCAAGGCTACCTCGGAGTCTCGTGGACTGAAGGTCGGCTCCCTGACTACTGCTGCGCACCGTAAGCTGCTCCGACACCTGGATATGTGCAAAAGAGCACAGAGTGTAGCATCAGCACAACCGACCCCATGTGCTGGTAAGTGCCTAGCCTAACCCCGGCGAAGTAGTGACGAGGCTAGACAGGACTACCACATAAACCTGTGCAGTTATATATATACATGTCTACAGCGGGAAAATAACAAGAATAAACATTTTAGATGGGAGAGGAAAACATGCTTCGGGGATAACAGATAATACAGAATTTCAGGAGAATAATAGGAACATCAATAAATTAATTCTAACACAGATAAGGGAAAATAAAGCAGATTTCACTGTCAGTACACATCTCGTTGCAGGCGTGCAACCCGATCCCATTTCTCAATGTTTCCGTGGTAGGCGTACTACCCGCTCCCATTTCATCAAATCTCGTGGTAGGCGTACCACCCGCTTCCATTTCATCAAATCTCGTGGTAGGCGTACCACCCGCTCCCATTTCAATCAATAACTTGTTGTAGGCGTACCACCCACTCCCATTTCAATTCAACACAAAGTCACAATAAAATTCCGGCAAGGAAAACAGAAGCAACATAATAAAAATTTCCCGGCAAGGGAACAACAATATCAAAATAACCATCCCGGCAAGGGAGAATTTAGCTATAACCAAATCCTAGCTCAACTCTTACTCAGCTCGATTAATACCAGTACTCAAGCATAAATAAAGTCCACAAGAATAGCTAAATCTCTACTCAATATCAAGAGTCATCAATTTAAAGCATCCGAGTGGGTCATTTATGAACACAGCAACTATCAATTTAAGACTCACGGTCATGCTCGACACCAACGTATAGATACTCGTCACCATGCCTATACGTCGTACACAACAAGAAGCAATTAGCAAATAAGACTCAACTCCTAGTCCCTCAAGCTAGGGTTAAACCAAACACTTACCTCAATGCCTTGAATACAACTCAAGCCTCAATTATAGCTTTACCCCGCGATTCCACCTCCAATTCGCTCATATCTAATCACAAATTACTTAATTACATTAATAAACACTAAATGAATCAACTCCAATGCATGAAAATGAGTTTTCCCAAGTTTTACCCAAAAAGTCAAAAATCGCCCCCAGGCCCACGTGGTCAAAACCCGAGGTTCGAACCAAAACCCGATTATCCATTCCCCCACAAACTCAAATATGTAATTTATTTTGAAATCGGACCTCAAATTGAGGTCCAAATCCCCAATTTTTGAAAAACCTAGGTTCTACCCAAAACACCAAATTTCCCCCATGAAAATCATTGATTTGAAGTTCAAATCATGTTAAAAGATGTTAAGAATTGAAGGAAGTTAGTTAAAATTGACTTACAATTGATTTGGAGAAGAAGAAAACCTTGAAAAATCGCCTAAGTGTGTTTGGGTTTGAGAAAATATGAAAAATGAAGTTCAAAATCGGTTAAGTGTAAAAAATGCAGGTCTCAGTTATGGGAAATGCGAACAGGGGTTCGCAATTGCGAACCCCGACCCTCAGATATGGGAATTGCGAAGAAACAGTTCGCATTTGGGAACCCTTCGAAAATTACGGACCTTCGCATTTGCGACATCAGCATCGCATTTGCGAGAGTCGCATTTGCGACCTATTGATCGCATTTGCGAGGTCTGGCCAATAGGAGAGTGTTCGCATTTGCGAAGAATTGTCTCGCATTTGCGAGGAAAGAGCAGACCTGGGCTAACTTCGCAATTGCGAAAGGCCATACGCATTTGTGATATCGTATTTGTGAACCAGGCTTCGCAAATGCGAAGCCTGCAGGTCAGAAATACCAGCAATTTTTTTCAAAGTTCAAAAATGCACCCGTGGCCTATCCAAAACTCACCCGAGCCCTCGGGGCTCCAAACCAAATATACACACAACCTCAAAAACATCCTACGGACTTATTCGCGCGATCAAATCGCCAAAATAACATCATAAACATCGAATTAAACCTCAAAATTCAAAAATTCTTTCAAACTTCATAAAACCTCAAATTTTCCAATTTAGGTCCGAATCACGTCAAACAACGTTCGTTTTTCACCAAATTTCACAGAAACATCTTAAATCATATATACGACCTGTACCGGGCGCCGGAACCAAAATACGGACCCGATACCAACACGTTCTAATAAATTTTCATATCAAATTTCCTTAAACAATTTCAGAAAAACAATTTTACAAAAAAATTCATTTCTTGGCCTTGGGGCCTCGGAATTTGATTCCGGGCATATGCCCAAGTCCCATATTTTCCTACGGACCCTTCGGGACCATCAAATCACGAGTCCGGGTCCGTTTACCCAAAATGTTGACCAAGGTCAAATTTATTCATTTTAACATCAAAAATTAGCATTTTTCACAGAATTTCACATTTAAGCTTTCCGGCTACGCGCCCGGACTACGCACGCAAATCGAGGTGACTTTAAATGAGGTTTTCAAGGCTTCAGAAGCCCAGAATTATTTAAAACAGGTGATGACCCCTTTGGGTAGTCACATTCTCCACCTCTAAAACAACCGTTCGTCCTCGAACGGACAGAAGAAGGAAGTACCTGAGTCGGGGAAAAGATGAGGATAACGGCTTCGCATATCGGACTCAGACTCCCAGGTCGATGCCTGAGGAGGCTGACCTCTCCAGTGAACACGAACAGAAGGGAAACTCTTGGATCTCAACTGACGAACCTGCCGGTCTAGAATGGCTACCGGCTCCTCCTCATAAGACAAGTCCTTGTCCAACTGGACAGTGCTGAAATCTAACACGTGGGCTGGATCGCCGTGATACCTCCGAAGCCTGGACACATGAAACACTGGATGTACGGCTGATAAGCTCGGTGGCAAAGCAAGTCTGTAAGCCACCTCACCCACTCGATCAAGAATCTCAAACAGACCAATGAACCTAGGGCTAAGCTTGCCCTTCTTCCCAAATCTCATCACGCCTTTCATAGGCGACACTCGGAGCAATACACGCTCACCAACCATAAAAGCCACATCTCGAACCTTGCGGTCTGCATAGCACTTTTGCTTGTACTGAGCTGAACGAAGCCTATCCTGAATGATCCTGACCTTGTCCAAGGCCTCCTGAACCAGATCCGTACCCAACAACCGAGCCTCTCCCGGCTCAAACCATCCAACCGGAGACCAACACCGCCTACCATATAAAGCCTCATAAGGAGCCATCTGGATGCTCGACTGGTAGCTGTTGTTGTAGGCAAACTCCGCTAAAGGCAGGAACTGATCCCACGAACCTCCGAAGTCAATAACACAAGCTCGGAGCATATCCTCTAAGATCTGAATAGTCCGCTCGGACTGACCGTCCGTCTGGGGATGAAACGTTGTGCTCAACTCAACCCGTGTGCCCAACTCTCGCTGAACTGCTATCCAGAAGCGCGAGGTAAACTGCGTACCCCAGTCCGAAATGATAGATACGGGCACATTATGAAGGCGGACAATCTCTCGAATATAGATCTCAGCCAACCTCTCAGAAGAATAGGAGACTGTCACAGGAATGAAATGTGCTAACTTGGTCAGCCTATCAACAATGACCCATACTGCGTCGAACTTTTTCCGAGTCAGCGGAAGTCCAGTAACAAAATCCATAGTAATCCGCTCCCACTTCCACTCGGGAAGCTCAATCCTCTGAAATAAACCACCAGGCCTCTGGTGCTCGTACTTAACCTGCTGACAATTCAAACAACGGGCCACATATGCTACGATATCCTTCTTCATTCTACGCCACCAATAATGCTGCCGCAAATCCTGATACATCTTCGCGGCGCCCGGATCAATAGAGTACCGGGAGCTATGGGCCTCCTCCAAAATCAACTCTCGGAGCCCATCCACATTAGGCACACATACTCGATCCTGCAATCTCAAAACTCCATCATCATCTAAGGTAACATACCTGGCACCTCCGCGCTGCACCGTGTCTCTAAGGACACACAAATGGGGATCATCACTGCCGCTCACAGATACTCTCCAATAATGAAGAACGAGCGACCGTGCAAGCTAACACACGACTCAGCTCAAAAACATCCAGCCTCATGAACTAATTGGCTAAGGCCTGAACATCCAAAGCAAGCGTCCTCTCACCTACCGGAATATAAGCAAGACTGCCCATACTGGCTGACTTCCTACTCAATGCATCGGCCACCACATTGGCCTTCCCCGGATGATATAGAATGGTGATATCATAATCCTTCAACAACTCCAACCACCTCCTCCGTCTCAAATTCAACTCCTTTTGCTTGAACAAATACTGAAGACTCTTGTGATCCGTGAACACCTCACATGCCACGCCATATAGATAATGCCTCCAAATCTTCAATGCGTGAACTATGGCTGCCAACTCCAAATCACGAACCAGATAGTTCTTCTCATGAATCTTCAATTGCCTCGAAGCATAGGCAATGACTTTGCCATCCTGCATCAACACTGCTCCAAGCCCAACACGGGAAGCATCACAATAGACTGTATAAGGCCCTGAACCTGTGGGCAAAACCAACACCGGTGCCGTAGTCAGAGCTGTCTTGAGCTTCTGAAAGCTCGCCTCACACTCATCTGACCATCTGAACTGGGCACCCTTCTGGGTCAATCTGGTCATCGGGGCTGGAATAGATGAAAACCCCTCCACGAACCGTCGAAGTAGCCTGCCAACCCCAAGAAACTCCGAATCTATGTAGCTGATGCTGGTCTAGGCCAGTTCTTGACTGCCTCAATCTTCTTTAGGTCCACCTGAATACCCTCTACTGATACAACATGACCTAGAAATGCAACTGAACCCAACCACAATTCACACTTCGAGAACTTAGCATATAACCAACTATCCCTTAGAGTCTGAAGAACCACTCTAAGGTGCTGCTCGTGCTCCTCCTGGCTGCGGGAGTATATCAATATATCATCAATGAAAACTATCACGAATGAGTCCACATAAGGCCTGAACACTCGATTCATCAAGTCCATGAAAGCTGCTGGGGCATTTGTCAACCCGAATGACATAACCAAGAACTCATAATGCCCGTACCGAGTGCGGAAAGCTGTCTTAGGGACATCAGATGCCCTAATCCTCAACTGATGGTAGCCAGATCGCAAGTCAATCTTGGAAAATACCCTGGCACCCTGAAGCTGGTCGAACAAATCATCAATCCTCGACAGCGGATACTTATTCTTGATCACCTTGTTTAATTGCCGGTAATCAATACACATTCTCATTGACCCATCCTTCTTCTTGACAAATAACACCGGCGCACCCCAAGGTGAGACACTGGGTCGAATGAAACCCTTCTCAAGCAAATCCTGCAACTGTTCCTTTAACTCCTTCAACTCCGGCGGGGCCATACGATATGGCGGGATAGAAATGGGCTGAGTGCCCGGAACCAGATCAATGCAAAAGTCAATATCCCTGTCGGGTGGCATACCCGGTAGGTCTGAAGGAAAAACATCAGGGAACTCACAAACAACGGGCACAGAATCTGTAGAGGGAACCTCAGCACTGGAATCACGAACATAGGCTAAATAGGCCAAACACCCCTTCTCGACCATACGCCGAGCCTTCACATACGATATAACACTACGGGTAGAATGGCCAGGAGTCCCTCTCCACTCTAAACGAGGCATACCCGGTAAAGATAAGGTCACAGTCTTGGCATGACAGTCCAAGATAGCGTGATAGGGTGATAACTAGTCTATCCCCAATATAATATCGAAGTCAACCATGTCTAAAAGCAACAAATCTACACGAGTCTCCAGACCCCCATCACCACAACACAAGAACGATGGACTCGATCGACTACAATAGAGTCACCCACCGGTGTAGACACATAAACAGGAATACCCAATGCATCACTGGGCATGACCAAATACGGGGCAAAATAAGATGACACATACGAATACATAGACCCCGGATCAAACAACACTGAAGCATCTCTATCACAAACCAGAACCATACCTGTAATAACCGCATCTGAAGCCTCTGCCTCGGGCGTGGCCTGAAGAGCATAACATCGGGGCTGGGCCCTACCACTCTGATCTACCTCTCTGGGTCGGCCTGTTGCTGGCTGGCCTCCACCTCTGGCGGTCTGAGCTCCACCTCTATGATCTCTACCTCCACCTTTAACACCTCTACCCCCACCTCTAGCTGGCTGGGGGTCTGTGGAACACCTGGTGCCTGAACCATGGCACGAGAACTCTGATGCTGAGAGCCACCTGGCGCGCGAGGGCAATACCTAGCAATGTGCCTCGTGTCGCCACAAGTAAAACAAGCCCTCCGCTGCTGGGGCTGACAACCCTGGAAACTCTGAAGCGGTGGTGCACTAATAGGTGCTGGTGGTGCACTGAAGGACTGCTGATCGGAATACTGCGTCTGAGGACCACGGCTACCGAAGAACCACCGTGAAGAAACCTGGAGGGCTGACTGAAAAGGCCTAGAAGGCCTACCCCTATCATACGAATCTCTGCCTCCAGACGAGGCACCACTGAATCAGCCAGACTGACGGGGTCCTTATCTAACCCTGTGACACCCTCCTGTGACAATACCATCTCAATCCTCCGGGCCACATTGGCGCCTCCTGAATGGATATCTCGCTCCAGTCTCTCTAGCCATCTGGAAACGAATAGGCTTGAATGAGTCCATCATAAACCATCTCACTCTCTCCTCTCAGTGGAAGTAGAACAAGAGCATGGCGAGCCAAATCAATAAACCTGGTCTCGTACTGGTAACTGTCATGGAATCCCTGCTGGAAGACGCTCGAACTACCTCCGATAGGCCTCTCGCTGTGGTAATAGGGAGAAATTTCTCCAGAAATATATGTGTGAAACTGCTCCCATGTAAGGCTGGAGATCCTGCTGTCTAGCTAAACAATAATCCCTCCACCAAGTCTTGGCGGATCCAGACAACCGAAATGTAGCGAAATCAACCCCATTGGTCTCAACAATACCATGTTTCGAAGAACCTCGTGGCACTGTCCAAATAATCTAAGGAATCCTCGGTAGATGCACCGCTGAAGTGGTAGTGTGAAGAGCTTGGTGAACCTGTCCAATCTCCACAAAGCATCGGTAAACATAGCTGCGCCATCACCCGGCCTGGGCTACCACACCCGTTGAGCTGCAACCAAACTGGATGAACTGCTGGAGTCTGAATGGGGGAGCTACCTGCTCCGGAGTAGCAGTAGCAGGAGTCAGGGCTCTCCTCCAGCCCGAGAGACGGCTGGTGCTACAGGAAGCAACCTGCTGGGTAACACTCTCCATGAGACCACCAATTGGACTAGAGCGTCCTGAGAACTGGGGTGGCAATAAACGCCTCTAGGACCTGAGCTGGGCCACCGGAACTGCTGGGGCTGGGGCCAGAACCTCCTCGTCAAAGTCAACCTGAGGCTCCGCCACTGGTGCTGCTGCTCGGGGCTGAGCTCTGCCCTACCTCGGCCTCTAGCAGGCTCGGCCTCTGCCCCTAGTGGGAGCTGCCTGGGGCTGTACCGTGATCAGAAGATAAGGAAGCGCGTGTTCTCGCACCCATCTGCGAAAGAACAGAGTAGAAATCAATTACCGTTGAGAAACCAAACCGCACAACAGAAAGAAAAATGTGAAACTTTTCCTAACTCAGTAAGCCTCTGGGATAAAATACAGACGTCTTCGTACCGATCCTCAAACTCTACCAAAGCTTGTCGTCGAGTTGTGAGACCTATGTAACTAGAGCTCTGATAACCAACTTATCACGAATCCAGATTTTCCACCCTGCGGAGTCGTGATGACGCTTACGCGTGAAGCTAGACATGTTAAAAAAAACCTTTGACAAACATTAACCTATCTTCATTTTTATACATGATTAAACAATAATTATCAATGAATAGGCAGTTAAAAGACAACGAAAAGTAAAATTTAGCGGAAGTCTGAACTAAATATAGAAACAGCGTTATAAAGCTAATAACAAGTCTCTTACCCAGCACCTGGTGTCATAACAATACACGGACTGTCTAGGATTACTACAAATAAGAGTTTGAAATAAAGGACATAGTCTGTTTCGAATACAAATGTCAACAGAACATGAAAACTGATAGAGAGACGCCGGGCCTGCGAACGCCAGCAAGGCTACCTCGGAGTCTCGTGGGCTGAAGGTCGGCTCCCTGACTACTGCTGCGCACTGTAAGCTGCTCCGACACCTGGATCTGTGCAAAAGAGCACAGAGTGTAGCATCAGCACAACCGACCCCATGTGCTGGTAAGTGCCTAGCCTAACCCCGGCGAAGTAGTGACGAGGCTAGACAGGACTACGACATAAACCTGTGCAGTTATATATATACACGTCTACAGCGCGAAAATAACAAGAATAAACATTTTAGATAGGAGAGGGAAACATGCTTCGGGGATAACAGATAATACAGAATTTCAGGAGAATAATAGGAACATCAATAAATTAATTCTAACACAGATAAGGGAAAATAAAGCAGATTTCATAGTCAGTACACATCTTGTTACAGGCGTGCAACCCGATCCCATTTCTCAATATTTCCGTGGTAGGCGTACCACCCGCTCCCATTTTATCAAATCTCGTGGTAGGTGTACCACCCACTCCCATTTCATCAAATCTCGTGGTAGGTGTACCACCGGCTCCCATTTTATCAAATCTCGTGGTAGGCATACCACCCGCTCCCATTTCATCAAATTTCGTGGTAGGCGTAGCACCCGCTCCCATTTATATCAATAACTTGTGGTAGGCGTACCACTCGCTCCCATTTCAATTCAACACAAAGTCATAATAAAATTACGGCAAGGAAAACAGAAGCAACATAATAAAAATTTCCCGGCAAGGGAACAACAATATCAAAATAACCATCCCGGCAAGGGAGAATCAGCTATAATCAAGTCCTAGCTCAATTCTTACTCAGCTCGATTAATACCGGTACTCAATTATAAATGAAGTCCACAAGAATAGCTAAATCTCTACTCAATATCAAGAGTCATCAATTTAAAGCATCCGAAGGGTCATTTATTAACACAACGACTATCAATTTAAGACTCACGATCATGCTTGAAACCAACGTATAGATACTCGTCACCATGCCTATACGTCGTACACAACAAGAAGCAATTAGCAAATAAGACTCAACTCCTAGTCACTCAAGCTAGGGTTAAACCAAACACTTACCTCAATACCTTGAATACAACTCAAGCCTCAATTATAGCTTTACCCCGCGATTCCACCTCCAATTCGCTCGTATCTAATCACAAATTACTTAATTACATTAATAAACACTAAATGAATCAACCCCAATGCATGAAAATGAGTTTTTCCAAGTTTTACCCAAAAAGTCAAAAATCGCCCCCGGGCCCACGTGGTCAAAACCCGAGGTTCCAACCAAACCCGATTACCCATTCCCCCACGAACTCAACTATGTAATTTGTTTTGAAATCGGACCTCAAATTGAGGTCCAAATCCCCAATTTTTGAAAAACCTAGGTTCTACCCAAAACACCCAATTTCCTCCATGAAAATCATTGATTTGAAGTTGAAATCATGTTAAAAGATGTTAAGAATTAAAGGAAGTTAGTTAAAATTGACTTACAATTGATTTGGAGAAGAAGAAAACCTTGAAAAATCGCCTAAGTGTATTTGGGTTTGAGAAAATATGAAAAATGAAGTTCAAAATCGGTTAAGTGTAAAAAATGCAGGTCTCAGTTATGGGAAATGCGAACAGGGGTTCGCAATTGCGAACCTTGACTCTCAGATATGGGAATTGCGAAGAAACAGTTCGCATTTGCAAACACTTCGAAAATTACGGACCTTCGCATTTGCGACATCAGCATCGCATTTGCGAGAGTCGCATTTGCGACCTATTAATCGCATTTGCGAGGTCTGGCCAATAGGAGAGTGTTCGCATTTGCGAAGAATTGTCTCGCATTTGCGAGGAAAGAGCAGACCTGGGCTAACTTCGTAATTGCAAAAGGCCATTCGCATTTGCGAACCAGGCTTCGCAAATGCGAAGCCTGCAGGTCAGAAATACCAGCAATTTTTTTCAAAGTTCAAAAATGCACCCGTGGCCTATCCAAAACTCACCCGAGCCCTCGTGGCTCCAAACCAAATATACAAACAACCTCAAAAATATCCTACGGACTTATTCGCGCGATCAAATCGCCAAAATAACATCATAAACATCGAATTAAACCTCAAAATCCAAAAATTCTTTCAAACTTCATAAAACCTCAAATTTTCCAATTTAGGTCCGAATCACGTCAAACGACATTCGTTTTTCACCAAATTTCACAGAAACATCTTAAATCATATATATGACATGTACCGGGCGCCGGAACCAAAATACGGGCCCGATACCAACACGTTCTAATAAATTTTCATTTCAAATTTCCTTAAACAATTTCGGAAAACAATTTTACAAAAAAATTCATTTCTTGGCCTTGGGACCTCGGAATTCGATTCCGGGCATATGCCCAAGTCCCATATTTTCCTGCGGACCCTCCGGGACTGTCAAATCACCGGTCCGGGTCCGTTTAACCAAAATATTGACCAAGGTCAAATTTATTCATTTTAACATCAAAATTTAGCATTTTTCATAGAATTTCACATTTAAGCTTTCCGGCTACGCGCTCGGACTGCGCACGCAAATCGATGCAACTCTAAATGAGGTTTTCAAGGCCTCGAAAGCACATAATTAATTAAAACAGGTGATGACCTCTTTGGGTCGTCACAATTAACAACAGATACAGTACATGACCCCGGGATGAAATGGGGCTCACGGAGTCTGCTGGGAAGAGGATGCACCACTAACTACGATCAACACTGTCTGCTATAGAACCACCTGCATCTGTCGCACCTCCTTTTTTCCTAGGGGATAGGGAGTTTTTCCAATTAAAGTGACATTATTCGAAATGGGATTGTTTATTTATTTCAGAGTCGCCACTTGGGATAATTTATGGGTCCCGAGTCACCGGTTTATTTTAAATCCCAAATTGGGGAAATTTGACTCTGTTTAAAACTCTGCGAACACAAAAGACCGGGTAAGGAATTCTGTTAACCCGGGAGAAGGTGTTAGGCATTCCCGGGTTCCGTGGTTTTAGCACGGTCGCTAAACTATTAATAATTGGCCTAATTATCTGAATTACTACACATTTGAAACCTACTGTGCATTTTTAACTTTCTAACCGCTTTTAATAAAATTTGAATTTCTTTTAGGATTTGTGGAATTTATTTGAACAAGTTGCAATGTCGCGCACTCGTTTATTTTTGTACATATTGTGAATCGCGTCACGTGAAATGCACCCGTGACTTACAACAAGTTTACTTTATTATTATTCAAAGTTATGGTCGGATGACATGAAATGCACACCCAAATTGGGATTTACGTATCGTGACCATACCACGGGAACTGTACCTATGGCCACTATGATTTATTATTGAACCGCCTAAAGCAAACTACGATGTTTGTAAATATTAACGGCTTAAGCATGCTCCTAACAGTGAAAGCCATAAAACAAGAATATAAGTAAAAAATGTTTAAAACCAAATTTGTTTACATGTTCAATGTCACCCCTATTACCCCTTCAAACCACTGATTTTTATTTCTAGCAACATTCCAAATCTATACGACAAGCTTGATCCTGTAACACCACTGTATACGGTCAGAATCGTATGCCTCCAATTTATAGGCTTGAAGGGTCATCTTGAGCCCGAGTTCAAGCAAGATCAAGTTCGAGCTCGAGGGACCAGATCCGAGCTCCAAGACAGAGTGCAATGCCCGAAGATTGACGCATGAGGTACACTGTAACCGAGTATGCTCGACCCCGAAATAGTACCGTTATGGATTTGTAACAGAATGAGCTAGATTTCTGCCACGTCCCCAAGATCATGGCACAAATCCCGAAATAGGATTGTACGAGTCCGTACTAGACGGTTAGACAGCTGTATTAAGAATATTCCTTACCGTAAATAAAAATATACCTTATTTAGGGTTCCCCTATTATATAAAGGGGACCCCAATCATTTGTAACATCATCTCATCATTGGCAAGAATATACTATCCTACTTTTCTCTCTTACTGTTCATCATAATTGTCCTTTAGTGTCTTTTACATTTATTGTTCTTACTTTATTGCTCTTAAGTCCATCTCGAGGTCACTAAACTCGAGGTCATCACTGCTGAGTAACATTGGTTTGATTCACTTATTTCTTTTATTTCTACTTCATATTTCTTGAATACTAATTGGTATTGAATTTAATCACATATCTTTAAAATCACAAATCAAATTTAATTGTTACTCGTAATTTCGAGGTAAACAATTTGGCACACACAGTGGGACTAAAGATAATAGTGATTACTTCTTTACCGATTCTCATTATACACGTTATTTTTACACTTTTTCTTGTCAAGAATTTTTTATTCTCAGGCTGAAACATGTATAGCTCACAAAATGCACCTATTCATGACAACGAAGGTCCTGGAGAAAAGAACAATATAGGGGTCGGTGTACAACCAATAAACCCTGGGGAAGTGCCAAATATGGAACCAGTTGATGTTAGTTCACACATTGCTCAAAACGCGAATTTAGGCACAGACCCCGGGGGGAGTGTACTAGGGAAGCCTGACTTGGTGGCCAAGGAACACAAGGAGTGGGTGATGGGGGAATCAGCCTCCAAGTGATATTCGAGATGCTTCAAGCTCAACAGATCGCCATTGCTCAACTTCAAAGTCAAAATAAGACCCCGAGTGTAGCTGAACATGAAAACACTCGACGTGCTGAGCCAGCGCCAGAGTAGTCAAAAGGAAATGACTCGCGGACTGACCCCACCATTATGAGGACGCTCGAAGAGCGTACCAAGAGGATCGAGTTCGGGGAAAGGAAGATTGAGGACAATGATAAGAAGGTGGAGACTTATAACTCCCATGTTGACCAGATACCGTGGGCACCTCCAGTTTTGAAGGGACCGGATGCCAAAAAGTTCATACAAAAACCATTCCCTCAGAGCGCGGCTTCGATGCCTATTCCTAAGAAGTTTTGCATGCCCTATATACCCAAATATAATAGGACAACCGACCCTAACGAGCATATTAATTCATATACCTGCGAGATAAAAGGAAATGACTTGAATGATGATGAGATCGAATCAGTCTTATTGAAAAAGTTTGGAGAAACACTGTCGAATGGAGCTATGATATGGTATCACAACCTACCTCCTAACTCTATTGACTCATTTGCTATGTTAGCAGACGCCTTCGTGAAAGCGCACGCCGGGGCCATAAAGGTGGCCACGAGAAAATCGGATGTCTTCAAGATAAAACAAAAGGAACGACAAGATGTCGAGGGAGTTTGTGTCCAGGTCCAGATGGAGTGAATGGAGTTACCTCCGGTCTCAGATGACTGGGCAATACAAGCTTTTATGCAGGGTTTGAATGAAAGGAGCTCGATTGCATCTCGACAATTAAAGCAGAACATGATCAAGTATCCGGCTGTGACGTGGTCAGATGTGCACAATCGTTATAAATCAAAAATCAGGGTCGAGGATGACCTGTTGGGAGCCCCCTTGGGTTCAGTTTATCCTAACAAATCGGCAGCCAGACCCCAGAGGGATACAGATAGGGAATCGAGTTCAACCAAAGAACGGTATCAGCCATATATTGGTCGGAGAAACAATGGTTCAGGCTGTAACGCTCCTCGGAATGATCGGAGAAATGATCGAGGACATAACCCTCGGGGACTTATGAGTAAGAATGGGTTCGATAAACACACCGATCCCGCGGAGGCACCTTGATTCTCAGAGTATAATTTCAGTGTAGATGCATCAGGAATCGTGTCAGCTATTAAAAGAATCAAAGATACCAGGTGGCCCAGGCCAATCCAAACTGATCCTTCTTAGAGGAATCCAAATTTAATGTGTAAGTATCATGGCACGCATGGTCACAAAACAGAAGATTGCAGGCAACTAAGGGAAGAAGTGGCTCGATTGTTCAACGATGGCCATCTTCGAGAATTTCTAGGCGATTGAGCCAAGAATCACTTCAGGGAGAGAGATGCAAGAAAAAATGAACAAGAAGAACCACAACATGTAATCCACATGATCGTTGGCGGCATCGATCTCCCACAAGGACCTGTGTTCAAATGCACCAAGGTGTCAATCACAAGAGAAAAATGGACTTGGAGCTATGTGCCTGAGGACGCCTTATAAGTCTACGACGAGGAAGCAGAGGGCATATCTCAGCCACACAACGACGCCCTGGTAATCTCTATCCTTTTGAATAAAATTCAAGTTAAACGTGTTCTAGTGGATCCAGGTAGCTCAGCAAACATAATCAGATCGAGGTTCGTAGAGCAGCTCGACCTACAGGATCAGATTGTACCTGCGTCCCAGGTCCTAAATGGCTTCAACATGGAGAGCGAAACAACAAAGGGAGAAATTATCTTGCCAGTAAACGTATCCGGGACCATACAAGATACTAAATTTCATGTCATCGAAGGCGACATGAGGTATAACACGCTCCTCGGGAGACCATGGATACACAACACGAGGGCAATACCTTCAACTCTTCATCAGATGATGAAGTTCCCAACAGAAGATGGAGTGAAACGGTTTACGGGGAGCAACATGCTGCAAATGAGATGTTTGCAGTTGAGGAGGTGGTGCCGATACCAGAGCCTTCGATCTTGTAGAAATCGGGCACCAAAGGTAAGCAGGCGGCTAAATAGCAATCGCCGTCCCCAACCTCGACGAAATCGGAGCAACGAGTAATCAAGGACAAAGAAGAGGATTTCCTTACTCCTCAAACCTTCGTCGCTCCCAAAGAGTACGATGCAACCAAGTCGACAGTCGAGGAGCTAGAACAGGTCATACTGATCGAGTACATGCCCGAGAGAAAAGTATACCTAGGAACGAGATTAACCTCCGAACTCAGGAAAAAACTCATTCAATTTCTTATTGATAATATGGATTGCTTTGCTTGGTCCCATTTAGATATGACAAGGATTCCACCGGAAATCACCATACATCGGCGAAGCACCGACCCCGGGTTCAAACCGGTGAAGCAAAAAAGAAGGCCCAGTCCGAGGTGAAACATGCGTTCATAAAGGACGAGGTAACCAAACTTCTTAGAATAGGGTCTATTCGGGAGGTAAAATACCCCGAATGGTTAGCCAATGTAGTCGTAGTTTCTAAAAAAAGAAACAAACTTAGAATGTGTGTAGACTATAAGGACTTGAACAAAGCATGTCCTAAGGATTCTTTCCCGTTGCCGAACATCGATTGAATGTTCGATGCTACGACTGGCCACGAGACATTAACTTTTCTCTATGCCTACTCTGGGTACAATCAGATTCAGATGAACCCGGAGGACCAGGAAAAGACTTCATTTATTACTAAGTTTGGAACTTATTGTTACAACGTAATGCCCTTCGGGCTAAAAAATGCAGGAGCTACGTACCAACGCCTAGTTAACAAAATGTCGAAGAACAAATAGGTAAGACAATGTAAGTTTATATTGAGGATATGTTGGTCAAGTCCCTGCGCGCAGAGGACCATTTAGCTCATTTGCAGGAAACATTCAAAATCTTGAGGAAATACAACATGAAACTTAACCCGGAGAAATGTGTCTTCGGAGTCGGCTCGGGTAAGTTCCTCGGCTTCATGGTGTCGAATCGGGGAATCGAAATTAACCCCGATAAGATCAAGGACATCGAGGATATCACGATCGTAGATAGTGTGAAGGCCGTGCAAAGACTAACAGGGTGAATAGCTGCTTTGGGTCGATTCATTTCGAGGTCATTAGATCAAAGTCACCGTTTCTTTTCCTTGCTAAAAAAGAAAAAGAATTTTGCATGGACCCGGAATGCCAACGAGCCTTGGAGGAACTAAAGCGATACTTATCGAGCCCGCCTTTGCTTCATACCCCGAAGGTAGATGAAAAACACCTATATTTGGTAGTGTCGGAGATAACGGTAAGCGAGGTACTAGTTTGAGAAGAGCAAGGTACACAATTCCCTGTTTATTATGTAAGCCGAACTCTAGGAGATGTTGAAACTAGATACCCTCACTTAGAAAAATTAGCACTTGCATTGATAAGCGCTTCCAGAAAGGTAAAGCCATATTTTCAATGTCATCCCATATGTGTATTAACCACTTACCCCCTTTGAAATGTTTTGCATAAGCCCGAGCTGTCGGGCCGGCTGGCCAAATAGGTCATCGAACTTAGCGGGTATGATATTGAATATCAACCCCGTACCGCCATCAAGTCTCAAATCTTAGCTGACTTCGTGGCTGATTTTACGCTGACCCTCGTACCCGAAGTAGAGAAAGAACTCCTGCTAAGTTCGAGTACATCATCGGGGGTATGGACCCTTTTTATGGATGGTGCCTCGAATGTGAAAGGGTACGGGCTTGGCATTGTCTTGAAACCACCCACGGGTGATACCATTAGACAATCTATCAAAACTTCTAGATTGACTAACAATGAGGCCGAGTATGAGGCCATGATTGCAGGTCTCGAGCTAGCTAAGAGCTTAGGAGCAGAAGTCATCAAAGCCAAGTGCGATTCTCTATTGGTGGTGAACCAAGTAAACAAAAGTTTTGAAGTTCGAGAGGATAGAATGCAACGGTACTTGGATAAGATGCAGGTAACTTTACACTGCTTTAAGAAGTGGACTCTGGATCATGTGCCTTGAGAACAAAACAGCGAGGCCGATGCACTTGCAAATCTGGGATCCTCGGTCAAAGAAGATGACATCGTCCCGGGGACTGTCGTCCATTTGTCGAGGTCTATGGTTGAAGAGGGTCATATCGAGATAAATTCAATAAGTTTGATGTGGGACTGGAGGAATAAGTATATCGACTATTTGAAGAGTGGGAAACTCCCATAGGATCACAAAGAATCGAGGGCTACGAACCAAGGCTGCTAGGTTTGCATTAGATAAAGATGGAACATTGTATCGGAGCACATTCAATGGGCAATTGGCAGTATGTTTGGGGCCAGGGGACACCGATATGTTCTACGAAAAATCCGTGAAGGCACTTATGGGAATGACTCCGGCGCCGAGTCTTTGATTCGCAAAGTTATTAGATCAGGGTATTACTGGGATAGCATGGAAAAAAGATACTAAGGAATTTGTCAAAAAATGTAATAAGTGCCAACGATTTGCACCAATGATCCATCAGCCCGGAGAACAACTCCATTCAGTTCTATCCCCGTGACCTTTCATGAAATGGGACCCCTACCAACGGCCCTAGGTAAAGCTAAGTTTATTCTGTTTATGACTAACTATTTTTCTAAATGGGTAGAAGCACAAGCCTTCGAGAAGGTCAGAGCAAAAGAAGTTATTGACTTCATCTGGGATCACATCATATGCCGGTTCGGGATACCTGCCGAGATTGTATGTGACAATGGAAAACAATTCATCGGCAGCAAGGTGACGGAGTTCCTCGAAACACACAAAATAAAGAGGATCTTATCAACACCATGCCACCCAACTGGAAATGGTAGGCCGAGTCAACAAATAAAACTATCATTCAAAACTTGAAGAAAAGGTTGGACGATGCAAAAGGGAAATGGAGAGAGTTTTACCCGAGGTTCTTTAGGCATATCGAACAAAATCGAAGTCTAGCACTGGGGCTACTCCGTTTTCTTTGGTATATGGCTCCGAGGCCCTTATCCCTATCGAGGTCGGAGAACCCAGTGCCAGGTTTTGACATGCATCAGAGGATTCAAATCACGAGGCTATGAATATCAGCCTCGAGCTATTAGACGAAAAACGAGAAGCAACACTCGTTCGGATGGCCGCGCAGAAGCAAAAGATCGAAAGGTATTACAATAGAAGGACCAATCTTCGACATTTCAAAATCGGGGATTTAGTTCTATGGAAAGTCACCCTCAATACTCGAGACCCGAATGAAGGGAAACTGTGCCCGAATTGGGAAGGACCGTACCGCGTCCTCGGAGTTATCGGTAAAGGATCTTACAAACTTAGCACGATGGAAGGTGAACAACTACCAAACAATTGGAACATACCATTACTCAAACGATACTACTGTTAAGGTATGACTCTATCCTTTTGTCTATTTGAGTTTAAAGCTAACTTTGTGCAGGTTTTCGATCGAAACTATCGAAGACACCCCTTTTACACGAAGGCCTTAGGTTTTAAAGCATACGTTGCACTCTTTTTCCCTTATACCGGATTTTGTCCCAAATGGGTTTTACCGGCAAGGTTTTTAATGAGGCAACAATTATATGCTACCTAAGGAGAACTCAACAGTATCCAAGGCTTCTTTTCAGTCAACCTCAAATACTGGGGGGGCATCACCCTCGGAGATCATATTTTCGAGGAAAATACTTTAGGACTAAGAGGGCCTCGATAGGAAAACTTTTAATGGGCCAAACGGTCAGATGAACCATGTCCGTATAGAATAGTCGAGCCCCAACGGCAAAACATGTGTGCATGTATCAATTATTTGAAGAAGCATTTTGTTTATATCAAAAATACTTTGTGTCTCAAAGAATCTACTATTATAAGAGCTCTACACTTATAATCCTACGGGAAACGGCTCAAGAGCCAAAGCACGAATGCAACCCCGAGACACTCGAGGACTATCATCGACAGTCAGTGCATCCGAGTCATTGAAAACTCGGACTCATAAGACCTTAAAGAGGCAAGGCCGAGGACAATATACTCGGGGACTAACTTTTCGAACAAGTTCAAAAGGTTATCGGGAAACAAGTCCAAGTGACATACCCGAAGGCTACGACCATATTAAAGACTACGGTTATATAAAAAGGCTACGGCCGAAATAATGCTACTCGGAGACGTCCGACTTCTGCCATAAATTAAAGGCCTTCAAACACTTTGAAAAAACCGGTTAAATCAGGCTACCCTCGGCAAAAGCAAAATATAAAGGGCTTCAATAAATTCAGCCCTCGAATAATTTAAAGGCTTCGATAACATCAGCCGTCGAAAAAGCCTCAAGAGGTATTCGATTATGTTTACACAAACTAATTACTAAATAAAGTTCCGGTTTGTCGAACCTTTGAAAAACCCAATGGGTACGAAAAACACATGCAAAGGCATACGAAAATTTTCACTAAGTCTTTTAGCCGAAAAGAGGGAAAAACTATAGCCACTTTAGAGGCCGAATTGGCCCAACCTAAAGAGCCTAAGGGCCGATATATAAGAGCCTAAGGGCCAACTTAAAGAGCCTCAGGGCCAACCTGAAAGAGCCTAAGGGCCAAAACATATAGAGTTCGAGACCTTGTTCTCACTCAATTCGGACTCAAGAGTCCAATTGTTTCGAGCTCACATCAGTTTGAATTAAGCTTAGCTCGAGGATTACCAAAGACCTTAAGAGGCATTATGTTGATCAATAAACCTAAGGGTTTGTTGTGTGCTAAGTTCAGTAGTCGGACTGGTCATTAGAGTTATACAATAAAGTTCTTTACAGGTGAAGACGAAAACATAATTCAACAAATCGGAGATAAAGCAAAATGGTTCTTTATATTCACAAAAGATGATTTACAAAGTGTATTTACAATGCCCACGAGGGGCCCTTACATGAAAACAAAAGAAACAAAAAAAAAGAACCTAATTTCGGGGCTACATCCTTGGAAGCAACATCCTCAGAAACAGCACCCTCAGGAGCTTTATCTCCGGGAGCCTCCTCCTCCTCGAGGGCTCCTTCTTCACCATCCCCGCCCTCGGAGCCACTCGCAACCTCTTCATCATCAGAAGAAATGAGAAACCTGGCTTCGGTCTCCATCGCCTTAGCTTGGGCTATCTCTTCAGTGAGGTCAAATCCTCGGGCATGTATCTCTTCGAGAGTCTCCCTCCGGGTTTGGCACTTAACCCAATCATTACTTCGTTTTCCTCGATTGGAGGCCTCCCTTAGCTCTGCTTGAACAATCGCATCATTCCTTAAGTATATTGCGATGGTCTTATCAGCCATAGCTTTCATATTCTCAACTTGCCTTGGCTTGTGCAGCTTCGGCCCAGGCTCTAGCAAATTCCACCTCTAACTCCTCAATTTTCTTGGCCCGGGACAGACTCTTCACTTTAATGCCTCGGAGTTGAGTTTCAGTCGAGGTTAGTTGGGCTGTAACAGCTTCCTTATCGGCAGCAAGCCTATCCATGTTCTCTTTCCATCGATGGCAGTCAGCCTTAACTTGGTCAACCTCGCCCCGGAGCTGCCTAATCATCTCCAACTTCTGCTGCAACTGAGATTTCGAAGTATTAGCCTCCGAAGTAAGGCCAATAAGACCATACTCTGTTAAAATCACAGTTACCTACTCATCTAGCTCGGTCTTATTTTCCCAAGCTTTGGCCAATTCAGCCCGAAGGTCCTTAAGCTCCTTCTCCTTTTGGCTACAGAGAAGCCTTAGGGCCTTCTCTTCGCCCAAAACCTTCCTGAGTTCGGCCTTGCATTGGCTCAGCTCAGCTCTAAACTTGGCAATGGCCTATAGATGAAATGAAGATATTTCAGTTAAAAGAGGGGAGGAAGAGAGAAAAGTCCGACGATGAAAGTTATTATTTACCCGAGAGAGGAGACGCTGAGCTTCTTCAAAGAGGGTGGATGCATCGTTAAGATCAACATCATCGTTAACCCCGGTGAAGCAGTCCCGAAAAGGTTCTTCCTCGAGGACCTTGCTCGGGTCGGGTGTTGGCAGTGCCCAAGCATCCTTTATTATCTCATCGGAGTATGATGGCAGAGAAAGTGAGTGACCCATTGTCACGGCCCCGAGCTCCTCACTCGGGGCGCTTTGATTAGCTGCAGCCTTCTCAACATTTATCCCCTCAGGCATACTTATTGAAGGGAGGGGAATGATCTCGATCTTCGGGGACTCGAGGGCTTAGCCCAGGTCTTTTTCCGGAGCTCCTCCACCATAAGATGAGGTCTTAGGTTCGGAGGGCTTGGCGGCCTCGACTGGTCTCCTAATTCGGGGTACCAACGCCGTTTCTCCACCCTCGTTCTCTTCATCTTCTGGATATTGAGTGGCGGAGTCCAAATCCGCATGTACAAGTTTCATCCTCGACTTTCGAGTAGGAGTCTCTTCGTCCTGTGAATATTCAAGCTTCGAAGCCCTTTTTCTCTTACTGTCCTTCCCCGATTTCGGGATCGAGGACGCAGTCTGCTCCCCGGGCGGGGCTGGCCTCATTTCGGATACGTCTCCGATGCCTGCACAAGTAAACTTGAATGAGTTGATGCCACCAACATATGAAAAATATCTAAAACTTGAGAAGAAAATTTACTATGATGTTTGGCCTCCCATTTGCCCCTCGATAATTCACACCATTTGCGCTCATCGTAGAAGGAGGTGGCAGCTAACTTTTGGACCCAGTACTCAAGGTCGGGGACCGCGTGTGGCGTCCAAGAAGTGGTTGTAGAAAGAGAAAAGACATTATGAGATGCGGAAGCTGAATATGAATAGATATTGGGAAGAAGAACTCCACCTACGTTTAAAGTTCCATTTCTCCGGGAACGACATTTTATCCCTGGGGATGACATTCGAAGTCCTTACTTTGATGAACCGGCTCATCCAGCCTCGATCTTTGTCTTCATCATTACTAGCAAAGAAGGCTTTCTTTGTTCGATGTTGCAGCTTGATGAGCCTCCGAAACAGCTGGGGCCGATACAACCGTATAAGATGGTTAAGGGTGAATTCAAACCCCTCGACCTTTTCAGAAAAGTAGCGCAGCATGATCACGATGTGCCAAATGAAGGGTGAATCTGGCCGAGGGTGACTTCATACGTTTTGTAGAAGTCAATCACTACCGGATCAAGGGGACCCACTGTGAAGGGGTAAGTGTAAATACTTAAAAACCCCTCCACATGGGTAGTGATGCTTTCCTCGAGGCTCTGGATCTGAACCAAGACCTCGTCTCCCCAGCCACAGTCCCTCTTCATGTCTTTGAGGTACTTTTTTGATATCGAACAAATATATCGAGATACGTGTTCGCATCATCTTGGGATATCGGGGGGATTTTCAATGCTGAAGTCCTTTTTTATCACACAAGGGCCGGGGGTGATCTCCTGAAGAGTCGGCGGCACCACCTGTGAAGAAGATGATGCTTTCTCTTTTTTGGGAACTGTTTTGGAAGTTTTAGCCATAATTCTAAGCTAAAGACTACGGACGGTAGCAGAGCGTGGTGTTTTGCAAGAACTTGGTGTTTTCCGGCGCTTAAAGGGGCGGTGGAAACAGATGATGAGAGGAAAAGATGAAGAAGGGAGATTATCAGAGTGAATGTGAATGAAGGACTAAAGTTTTCAATTCAAAGAAGTAGCCTCGAATTTATAGACTAGCGACAACGGTTCGACGGCGCTAGTAGCCGACCATCACTGGCATGAATTTAGTGTTTTCAGGAAGTTAACCGATGGGACATTTCAGTCACTTCGAGCGCTCACGTCACGGGAATGACATCACCATCAGAGACTCTGGAGAATCGTGGTTCAAATCGCTTCTTGTTGCCTTGCTCTAAGAAATGTGGGGACTATCTGTATACGGTCGAAATCGTATGCCTTTGATTTATAGGTTCGAGGGGTTGTCTTGAGCCCGAGTTCAAGCAAGGTCAAGTTTGAGCTCGAGGGACCAGATCCGAGCTCGAAGACAGAGTGCAATGTCCGACGATTGACGCATGAGGTACACCGAAGCCGAGTATGCTCGACCCCGAAATAGTACCTTTATGGATTTGAAATAGAATGAGCTAGATTTCTGCCATGTCCCCAAGATCATGGCGTAAATCCCGGAATAGGATTGTACGATTCCGTACTAGGCGGTTAGACAGCTGTATTAAGAATATTCCTTACTGTAAGTATAAATATACCTTATTTAGGGTTCCCCTATTATATAAAGGGGACCCCAACATTTGTAACATCATCTCATCATTGGCAAGAATATACTATCCTACTTTTCTCTCTTACTGATCATCAGAATTGTCTTTTACTGTCCTATACATTTATTGTTCTTACTTTATTGCTCTTAAGTCCATCTCGAGGTCACTAAGCTCGAGGTCACCACTGCTGAGTAACATTGGTTTAATTCACTTATTTCTTTCATTTCTACTTCATATTTCTTGAATACTAATTGGTATTGAATTCAATCACATATCTTTAAAACCACAAATCAAATTTAATTGTTACTCGTATTTTCGAGGTAAACAACCACAAAGACATAATATTAAACAACGGATAATAAAGAAATTGAGTTAAGCAGAAGAAGTGGATTTCAAATGACAAAGTTGAAGCTCCTAAAGCAGACAGTTATGGAAGGAGTTCTCAAAATCAATCAACTCTAAAGGATGAAAACATAGTTGCCTTTCTTTCATGCCTCTATGATGACACGTCCAAAAAGAAGCAAGAAAAGGAAATTTTAAAATGGACCAAAGACAACTTCTCAAATATTTATATCAAACTTTGAAGGATCTTTCCAAACGCAAATTTAGAACTTTTACTCTCAGGTATATCAAATAGAAGACAAAACCTAGTTAGTGACAAAGAATATTAGTGAATTCCTAATTAATAAACTTCAGATCTGCTTCAAAAACTTGTTCAAATAGAAAATCTAAACAATAGCTCGTATTTCTTCAATAAACATATAAAATCTAATTCCTTTAGCAATCTAAGAAGTTGAAGAAAAACCATTAAAGATCTATTTATCTACTCAAGATGAGCATGAAGTATACTGTGTGTCAACTATAATACTTTTAAAACTCAAAAATCAGATTCAATAAAAGCCATAAAGCTACAAGTTCATACATGTGTTAAACTCACTTCAATTAATAAACAAAGTTCACCAGAAGAAGCTAAATGAGAAGCAAGCAGCCACAGTCATATGAACTTTACCAATAACAAATTAACAAATACAACTAATTACATTAAAATAAAGAGGAAATAACAGAATGAACCTGTTGAGGAAGAATTACTTTAACAAAAACAGAAGAGACAGTGAGTACAAATTCAATGGCCAAATCCAAACGATAAAATCGCCGCAGAAATCCAACGGAACCGCGGACCACGAACAAACCTCAAATCGATCTCAGCAATGAAACCACTTCGACTCAATAGAACTCTATCTTCGAAATCCCTAGAAATCCGAGAATTGAAAGAGTATAAACATAATTTTTTTTTGTATTTTTTTTTATACTTAAACCAACCTAAAAAAAATTGAAAGATGAAATTCGAAAATCAAAAGGGCTAAACTGGTTTTTTTTTTCGTTTGTATTTTTCTGATTGTCCAAAGAAATAGAAAAATTAGAGAAGAAAATTGATGATTTCTCAAACCCTAATTTTTGTCTCAATCCGCGTCCGAAATTCTCAGAAAAATCCCCCTTAAAAAAAATCCTGAAAACCACCTTTATCTAGGCTGATTTCTGAGAAATGGAAGACTAGGATTAAGAGTTTCACTCCTAATCCTATGACTACCATTAATCATCCAACGTCCAAGAGGGGGGGGGGGGAGCGCGTGAGAGAGATGAGGAATATTTGGATAGTACGAAATCCGTTATTTGTCAGGCCACGTGGAAGGGGATGAGAGGATAGTCCATGTGATTATTTTGGGGGGGGGGGGGGGAGAGGAGGGGGGGTTCTTGTGGGTTTGGGTGGTGGTGGCGCGGCAGAAGGTGGAGGAGGAGTTGAGGCGCCATTTGGGAAATCGGGGAATTAGGTTTAGGATTTTGGGGGTGTTATAATTATATTTTTATATGATGGTGGGAATTAATAAGGGCTGTTGGATTAGATGGGATGAATGGTTGTGATTTAAAAGGGAATTGGGGCGAGCAGGCGGGTCGGCTAGGTTTAGGGAGTTGCGCTGGGCAAGATTTTGGGCGCTGTTTGGGGGATGGGGGGAATTAGGTTTAGGGTTTTGGGTGTTATAATTGGGTTTTTATATGGTGGTGTGAATTAATAAGGTTTGTTGGATTAGATGGGATAAAGGGTGCAGATTAAAAGGGAAATTGGGGCGGGTCGGCCAGATTCAGGGAGTTGGGCTGGGTGAGATTTGTGAGCGATTTGGGCTATTGAGAGCTTCTCTGGCCCAAACTCAATACAAAACCCAACAAACAACCTTTCTTTTCCTTGTTTTAATATTTTCTAAAGTAACCAATTTAATTCTAATTAAACTAACATTGCAAAATTAACCGAATTACCTATTTTCGTAATTGATCAATTATTTCACTAATTAACTTATTAATTAAAACTAAAATGCTAAACAAGGCAGAACAACTAATGTATTTTTGTATTTTAATAATGCAAACTAAATGTTAATAATGCAAGTAACCATCTAAGAATGCAAAAATCAAAAAGAGAAAATATGTTTTGATCATTTTCGTGATTTGAAATGCTATTAAAATATGCTAAAAGTGCAAATGAACGCAAAAAAATAAAAAATAAAAATTATTAGAATTCTACAAAAGTCACTAAATCTATTTTTTGAATATTTTGGGAATAATTTCCTATGTGGGGCAACATTTAGGTGCTCGTAGATGTCCCTCTTTGGTCTGACACATGAAGAGCTTTCGGGCAAAGATAAAGTGAGCAATTACGAGCAATTTTTGCCCGTTTTGACATTTCATGGGGAAGCGTTTTGAAAAAGTTTGACTGAACCTTGCTTCAAAGGTTGCCTATATATCATTCGCTATAAAGGAATCAGGTCAGTGTAGTTCTGGAGTGAATAAAATGATGGAGTGTTTGGAGAGGATAAGAGAGTAGAGTGAGGTTTCGTTGAGGCTCCGGTCCGTGGTCCTTTTATTACATCAAAATCAAAATCTAAAGGAACTAAACAAGCCTATCAGCTATGAGTTACAAGATTCCTATCTATAAGTCTTCCAAAGCTTGATCTTGAGTCTTGAATGGTTCTTCATGCAGACTTTGATCTGAATCTTGATGCTTGTTAGTTGCAGGTGCTAGTTCATTTTTCTAAAGCTTCTTCCGATCAAAACGGGAAATGTAGTGCTCACGACTTCAGTCATGTCTTGAGCAGTCCATATCCTTTCATTTGCTTCTGCATTTTGGATTCACTCCTTTTCCTTTCTTTTCTTTATTTTGGATTGAGACATCTTCTTTTGGTCATGTCATCCCTGTGCCTCGAGATAAAAACCTGCTCAGACACCATAACAAACGAAACAAACAAAATTTTCTTCCCCAGTTTTCACTAGGAAAATTTCGTGAGTTATTTCTAACAAAAACTCTGTACTATTTCATTATTGAAAGCAATAAAAAGGGCAGGAATGGTGTACCTAGAGAAAACAGAGTCTAGGGAGTGGAGACCCTATGTCTAAAAAGAAAGAAACTAGGGAGTGAAGACCCTATATTGGGAAAGCGACTAGGGAGTGGAGACCCTATGTTTAAAAATCATCAACTAGAGAGTGTAGGCCCTTATGTTGGAAAAGCGACTAGGGAGTGGAGACCCTATGTCTAAAATAAAATCAACTAGGGAGTGGAGACCCTATGTTGGAAAAGCGACTAGGGAGTGGAGACCCTATGTCTAAAATAAAAGCATCAACTAGGGAATGGAGATCCTATGTTGGAAAAGAGACTAGGGAGTGGAGAACCTATGTCTAAAATAAAAGCATCAACTAGGAAGTGGAGACCCTATGTTGGAAAAACGACTAGGGAGTGGATACCCTATGTCTAAAATAAAAGCATCAACTAGGGAGTGGAGACCCTATATTAGAAAAATGACTAGGGAGTGGAGACCCTATGCCTAAAATAAAAGCATCAACTAGGAAGTGGAGACCCTATGTTGGAAAAACGACTAGGGAGTGGAGACACTACTAAAAATCATCAACTAGGAAGTGGAGACCCTATGTCTAAAATAAAAGCATCAACTAGGTAGTGGAGACCCTATGTTGGAAAAGCAACTAGGGAGTGGAGACACTATGTCTAAAATAAAAGCATCAACTATGAAGTGGAGACCCTATGTTGGAAAAACGACTAGGGAGTGGATACCCTATGTCTGAAATAAAAGCATTAACTAGGAAGTGGAGACCCTATGTTGGAAAAGCGACTAGGGAGTGGAGACCCTATGTCTAAAATAAAAGCATCAACTAGGAAGTGGAGACCCTATGTTGGAAAAACGACTAGGGAGTGGAGACCCCATGTCTAAAATAAAAGCATCAACTAGGGAGTGGAGACCCTATGTTGGAAAAACGACTAGGGAGTGAAGACCTTATGTCTAAAAATCATCAACTAGGGAGTGGAGACCCTATGTTGGAAAAGAAACTAGGGAGTGGAGACCCTATGTCTAAAAATCATCAACTAGGGAGTGGAGACCCTATGTTGGAAAA